>NC_051184.2:67208590-67381022 GCF_013339695.2 Rhipicephalus sanguineus | reverse complement strand
AAATCAAAAGCCTGGTCACGAAGTTCCCAACGCGTCTATTTTATCCGGAACGAACGCCAAAACACATCAATAAACAAAGCCACAAGTGCGTTTATAAGCCGCAAGCACGAAGACTAGGCAAATTTGTGTACTACCCATCATTCCCATGGTAGCTGAACGATCGCAGCGCCAGAGTCCCCTCTAGTTAATTTTAGGAAACTCTATGGGCGACAGTACTCGAGCAACGTCTGCGCGGAGAGCGGCCGATCGTCTAATCGTGGCGACGCATCAGAAAGTGTTCGTCTTTTCAGGGGCCAATCGAGGAGAGTGGCATAGCAAATGGTCGATACCTTCTTCGCTACCGCAGACCTCGCATGCCGCACTGTCGGTCACACCAATTAATGTTGCGCATGCATTCGTGAAGGCAACTCACAACAAAAGCCAAAAAGGACGCGAAGATTCTTTCTGAAACACGCACTATTGTAAACCCGTATATAGATAATTGTGGCTTCGCGCTACGAGCGGGTGGTTGTTAATTTTCCCTTTCTTAACCCTTTACGCCACCTTGCGGAATTCCGGGGAACTGATTTGCAAGGAAGCGAAGCTTCACGTCGACGGAAGTCCGGCTGGAGGTCGGAGTTCCAGTGTAGGGTTTATGTAGTGGAGTCTTGTATGTCTTATGCTTGGCGTATTAATACGCCAAGCATAAGACATATGCGACCGCGTAGTCTCTGTCTGTCAGAGCGGAATTCCACTCCGACAGACAGAGACTACGCGGTCGCATTCGACAACAGGGCAGAACAAAGCAGTAACAAAGAGTCAGCGCCACCAATTACGCTATATAACATATTAGTACTTACGTGCAGCGCTGCATTTCCTGTGCGCAATTAGTTTGGGGAGCAGTACAGCGTTTACGCCACCCGTTTTGGCGAAGACAAGCGCTAATACTTGCACGCATGCGCATACGCGCTCGCACGGGAGACACACGGAGCACTCGCTATACATGGGAGATTTGGATTTGATTGCAGCGACATTCGCACACGCAAAGCGTTTTTTGCCGAACGAGACACGAGAAATGACACGGGCGACATTTGCATAAGACCGTGCAGGGGAACTCGGCGAGAATCTGCATATTCGCTGGCTCAGCTTGGATTAGCCTCGCTGCTCTGTTTCTGCCGACGTGCTTATTTTTGTCTTATCCTTAGTTTGACTTGCATTGATTCAGATTTCTTATTTGACTTTTTTTCGTTCCGTAAGACCGTATCAGCAATATACGAGCAAGATGTTGGGACTATGGGACTGCGTCTTACAGCAAGGAAAATCAACGAAAACGATGCTACAATATTACGATGTTTAGAAGGACTTGAAAATGGGCGAATTGGTGCATCTTACGGCCACATAGCGATGCGAGTTCTTGATGTACTTATAGGTGGTATGTCTGCGCTTGTCCTTGTGTCTGGTCTATGTGGTCGTTAGATCGCGCCGTTTATACATTTTGATATTACAACGCGGTGTGCTCTGTACCTTAAAGAGCGCAGAAGTGCAACTACAGGTCGACGTCACATGCGGGACAGTCATGTGACCAGCGCAGAAACGCCGCGTATGACGACGTCATGCCAACGCCACAATTTTTGAATGAAAGGGAAAGGTTCTGCCTGGCGTCGCATAAGTAATCGCTGTTATACCAGTCTTAGTGGATGTCCCACGTCACTGGGAGAAGGCCAGTAACCAACGCCGTGCCGCTTCGCGACCCCCACTAGTTCGCCAGCATCCCTACTGCCAGAACCAGGGTCGTGACACCAATGATGTCACTAAGTGACGTTCCTGTTCCCGTGACTCTGACGCGTGTGACGCTGTTGCGCTCTTAAGGGTAATGAAACACGCACTATTGTAATATGCCATAGAGTTTCCTACCGTGTTTACTAGAGGGAACTCTGGCGCTGCGTTCGGTCAGACAACATGGCAATGCTAAGTAGTACATGGCAGGTCCGTAGCCGGGAAGGGGGGGGGGGGGGGGGGCAAACTTTGCGCCTGCGCCAAACTCGATCCGGATTAGATTTGACCGTGCAGCAGCGATGACTGTTGATCACGATCAAGAAATACAATCAGGATCGACTCTGGTCGCGATCAAAAGTGCCCGTGCGATACGAAGACAAGAACTTCATAAATAACCGTATTATGTCCTCGTCATGAAGATTCAGGAACACCTGGCCGCCAAAAGGCGATATACTAATTGACAAGACGCTTCTACGTCTTCGGGTAAACGTGTTGCGCGGCACAGACAAAGGAAGATGAATGGACCGGAAGATGCTAATACCCGAAGATGCTAATACACGTTTACCTGAAGATGCTAATATACCAACTCGCCCGAATCGCCGCATTAGTGCAGTACGCTTATACGAGTGAATGTGCTAAACAAGGCGCTGTTGACAAGCTCTCATTGCGTTCCATGCCAGGCAACGTCAGCCCTCGCTAGAACTCCCGTTTTATTCGACCATCTTTCATGCGTGCTCTTGCACCGAAAGTCGAAGTCAATCCACAGCCATCGACAGCCTTTCTCGCACGGTTGGCACGTTATAGGCCCGTCGACGACAGACGTTATAACGCCGGAAATGCGTTCACCGCCACTCCCCGATGGCCCAACCTTCTTCCACTTCCGTCAATAACGGACCGGAATCCAAAGCCATATCCGAAGGCAATCCAGATACAGGGCTGCGCGCACGCGCCAACACGCCTGCACCATTTACACCTGGCTAACACGCTGTCTGCCGAGACAGGAAAAAGGGTGAAACGCACGGACGTGCGCTTATAAGCGTGATTGCGTTACGCATAAACAAAGGTGCCGCAGAAGCGCAGAAGGGTACTATGAAATGGCAGATTAACCGTACCAAAACAACAAACACCACACACACACACACACACACACACACACACACACACACACACACACAAACACACACACACACACACACACCACCACACACACACACACACACACACCACACACACCCAACACACACACACACCACACCACACACACACACACACACACACACACACACACACACACACACACACACACACACACACACACACACACACACAAGCGGTTGGGGTCGCTGACTCAAAATCCGCTATAACAACGGAACCATGTCTGCTTATAGCGGAAGCCTAGCAGACGACAGAGGCGCGCCGCAAAAAGCGTGCGGCACGGCCGCGCTCAGTGCATTATGGGGAATTAGCATATAGATGGAGGGCTTCGACGCCTCGCCCTGCACGCACCCTCTGCTATTACCCGAGCTTATTTCCTAGCCACAATCCGTACCCTCACACACACTTCCGCCTTCAACCGGAAGCACAAGGTAGGAAGTAAGGGAAGAGATAGTAGGAAGACGGGGTTTCAGGGAGGTCAGGAGGCGAGACGTGACGGTGATAAAGGAGGAAAGGAAAACGGTGCATCCGAAAGCGCTTATCTGTGCGGAACGAAATTCGACGGGTGTGCTATTCGGCGCGGGGGCCTGGAAGTAACGAGTAAGAAATAAAATCCGGGTTGAACAGTGATGCAGGCAGCAGTATTAGACTAGAAATAGCGCAACTTTTGCATTATGTAAGATGATTGATACAGGGAAGGGAGACTAAAAAATTACTGAACACAGAGTGGTCGTGCAGAAGGAAGTGTTCACTCAAAAATTTAAAAAAATTAAAATTATGTCTGATGAAAATATATCTACGGTAGAGTCGCCTCCCCAATGAAAAAGAATAAACGGGATAAGATGTAAAGCAAACATAAAGTTCATCTTTTTTAAATAACCTGAAAGAAATACCCGAACTAAGAAAAAATTCACAGTAGCAACTAAACACCGCAAGGAGAGCGTTCAGAGCTTAACGAAAAAAGAAAAAAAAAATATTAGGAAAGTTACTAGCCGACAGATTTTTGAGTCTCTCGCTACGTTTTTACATCGCGCTAGCTAGACACTCGCTATTCGATTATGGATTGGGGCGCCAGCGCATTATCTAAGCCAAAGCTATCCTGTCTCTTTTTTATTTCCTCTTTCGAGCTTACGTTCATTTTAGATGCATAAACTCCTGTACTACAGCCCAGACGCTGTGAAAAAAAAAAGAAGAAAGTTTCTTTTAGGAGACAAGAAAAGAAAGCGTGCGGCGTCCCTACATTCTTCGCGGTGCACCTAATTCCATCCCCAGCAGTCAGTATGCATTATGCAGCACTTACGTACACGCGGCATTTATATCACGTGACGCGCGTCAAAAGTTCAACGTCCTCCACAAATTTAGCGAGTGCATCTCTGCGCGCCTCCAGCGCGAGTCACCGTTCGTTTCAGCATTACCTGTACATCGTTAGGTTAATATACATGGGCTCTTTGGTTGGTTGCTGTCATTTATTTGTTCGTTGGCATTACCTGGTACGCTAACACGGTTACTTGGCTGAGTAATGTCGTTCGTTAATTCATTGACACTTGCAAACCAACCCGCCTACTAACCCGCTTATCACTCACTCACTCACTCACTCACTCACTCACTCACTCACTCACTCACTCACTCACTCACTCACTCACTCACTCACTCACTCACTCACTCACTCACTCACTCACTCACTCACTCACTCACTCACCACTCACTCACTCACTCACTCACTCACTCACTCACTCACTCACTCACTCACTCACTCACTCACTCACTCACTCACTCACTCACTCACTCACTCACTCACTCACTCACTCACTCACTCACTCACTCACTCACTCATCCTATCGAACCATTCGCTCGCTCACACAGTCAATCTGTACAAATATGAATGCATAGCACTTATGCAAGAGGAAGGGACCACGGCAGTAAGTTTCTCCTCATAAAGACCAAAACTGCGGAAAAGCCAACCTTGCAGGAAACTTTTGCAGACCACGAATGTGGACGGACAAATAGTTCTTTCTCTCTCTCTCTTTCTTTCTTTCTTTCTTTCTTCGGGAGTTGTTGAGGGCCTCCACTATAACCACACATTCTGATTGCTTGCTTTGTAAGTGGATTTCAAGCCCGTTGAAAAATCGTTCCCAAGATAATCGGATAACCAACCTAATCTTTCGGCAAAGCTCACACACATACCGGTTGTGCGCTCGAAAATGCGGTACTCGGAAAACAATTTTTCGAAGCACTTCGCCTCTTCCCATTCTCATCGGCACTACATTCTCCACACAAGTGGCAACAAATTAGCCAACAGATATATGTTGTAGCACATCCCCAGTCGGTGCATTCGAATCGCAGCGCGTGCCACATTTCAGGATATGTCATTACATGGCACCTTCTAGAGAACACTTTCTTTTTTCCTTCCAAAGTCCACGATTTCCTCACGCGAGCCGTCGAGAAAATATCCCGAGCTTTAAATCACTCCAAAGTGTTCGCACTCACTTAGCTTCTCTTTCAATAATTTTTTTATCATAGATGAATATTTTCTGTGTTGTTTTGTAACGTACTCCCGCTTTAGTAACAATGACAGCATCCGAGTGCCTTCCGGAAAGAAGCCTTTGCGGCTGAAACAAAGGAACAAAAGAAGACGAAAGAGTATCTCTCGAAAGGCGTAAATCGCTCACCGACGCCATATTCGCGGCGACAAAACTGTCAACAGCGTTTCAATCTGTCGTCCCCGCTAGAACTCACTCTCCACAAGAAAAGCCCCAAAACAAACAAACAAACAACCCTTTTTCAACCACCTAGTGTTCACTTCCAGAGGAAGCAGTTCGGAGAAAACGATAAACAAGTTCCCAACTTCCAATCTCGCTACTACGGCAAAACACTCCATACCGACTCAAGATCGCCCCAACAATATTCGCCTTTTCGTCTATCCAACTATTCCACTAGGTCTTTTTAAATCCCAGCCTTTTTTTTCTCCTCCTTAGTGCATTGAGGCGTGGTGGAGGAACTTTCTCTATCCAGGCAGCGTTGAATTTCACGAGTCCATTTTTTGTTTGTCAGTTTGTTTGTTTGTTTCCACCTGGATTCTGGTTTTAGACAGGCGCTCGTGAAGATCTACCTTCCTGGCAAGCTGCTTTGACAGGAGTGGCGATAAAGGCGATAAAGGGAATGCGAAGCAATATAAGAGGAAGAAGAGGAAGTTACAAAAAAAATAAAGACGAAGAAGACGGAGTTCGGTGGCGTATGCTAGCGCGGCTTCGGCAGGTGCGTGAACTTCGGATTTTTATGGGCACGCCCCCTCATGTTTTTGCACGATCGGGGCCAAAAAGACGGGGCGCCGATTGTTCCCCCCTCCTTCTTCCTCTTCCTCCTCGTTTTCTGCGCGTTTCACGCTTCGTTCGCGTTCCCGCTTTATACGATCGTCTCGTCCTTCCTTTCGTACCTTGGGCTTGTTATTTTTTTTATAGTAACTTTTTTTTTCTAGTTCTACGAAAGCGAGAGCTCGATCTCTTCCGAGGCGGAGATAATAAAGAGAAATCGCGCACGATATGTGGATGCTCGCGTGCGTTTTCGGGAACAAGAGGAAGAAGAAGAAAAAGAAGAAAGAAAGCCAAGGAGCGTGTCTCCAAAACTGCGCCCAGAAGAAGAGACAGCCCGGCGGAAAAAAGCTTGGAAGTCTGGCTTTCTCGGGGACGAGTTATATCTCTCGCGGAGGCGTTGGTGTTCGAAATTGGTCCCAGCGCCGGAGGACAATATTTCTCCTTCGCCTGCGTTCTATTTATTTTATTTTATGCGTCCAGTTTTTGCCAGAGCCTGACACGCAGGGTAAGGGGCGTTCACCTTACGCGATGTCGTACGTCTTCGGATACTGTGAACGTCTAACACAGTTAAAAAAAATCTTGAATGAGACGTCGTAGATACTCGATTTGTTCACTACTCCTGTTGCTGCTGGTAGACATTATTGCGTTGGCATTCCTGGAAACGTAACGAATGACGGGCAGTAATTTCGCGAGCATGTGGTCAGGTTTAAAGAGCAGCTGATGCAGTAAGGCGTCAAATATAGTGTAGTGGAATGTGACGCAGTGCGGTGTTACCGTGCTGCGCGGAACTATCGGTTGAGCAGTTTGTGGTACCGCGATACTTATCAGTACAGTATACGACAGACAGATAAGTTCAGTACAGTTAAGCGTAGGAGAGAGGATCAGTGCAATCGGGTGAGAAGAAAGAAAAAGAACCAAAAAAGAAGACGACCGCTTTCACCTGCGAGTCGAGTTAGGCGAATGCGTAGGGGGCGATGTGAGTTTTAGGGGCGAAGCACCTCAGGGTCTCGCCTTGTCGGCGTGTCATGTCGTAGTCGCGGTCCATCATAAACGGGTATGCCCCACAAAAATTGAGTAAATCCCACTACTCGCCACCGGTCCATACTATGCATATTATGAGTTAAAGGTTCGTCGTTACCGCATAAAACATTGTTTGGCTTAGCAGCGGTGTCAGCATCTCCGATGAAATTTACCAAGGCGCTCAAGTTTCTTATCTAAAACCAGAGACACAAACGTGCATCTCTACGGTAAAGTCATCTATTTCAAAACACCACTTCTTGAAACGTATCTGCAAAGTGATGGTGCCTTAGTGGACCGGTGGCGAGTAAAGCAGTAAAGAGTAAAAATATTGCTGTGGGAAGCACCGGCGCACACTGCATGCTTCGCCCATCCACAGGTTTCACGTTAGTGGAGCTGAAACACCCTTCCCTACATGCTTTGCCCCTCCCCAGTTTTTTTTTTTTTACTCTCGCAAGCATTGTGGTCCGTTTCAGCGAACAAACCAAAAAAAACATGGCTGATCCCTCCGTCATAGGAATCGGTATAACACGAAAGTGAAACGTGTCTTCACAGAAGTAGTGCTTATGACATATGAGAGCTTGTACAATGTCTATTCGTGTTTGGCAGCTATAGCACCGTTTGACGTGGATGCACCCATGTTGACAGCATGTCTCTATCGCGACGACTAACGCCCATGATCATGATTAAACCATTGTGGTAGCTGACGGTGCGAACATATATTTGGACACAGCGAATCGTGAATCCCGCGTAAGGATGATATCAACAAGCTCATAATCAACACTGGTACCCGGTATGCGCTTCTCCAAAGTGTCGTCAATTAAGGAGAGAAACGGCACGGTGTGCGCTTTCTAGTAATGGGTAGCCGACGCCTGTGCTCATGCATACATAACACACACTGCACTTCAGCAACGCGGGAGGTAAAGGTTCGTAGCCTGAGCCGCAAACGCGTGCGTCGCGCTGGCATCTGTCTCGCAGGCCCTGCTCTCGCTCCACCAAAGCACGACATTCGCCTGTCGAAATAGCGTCATTTCTGCAACGCATATTGCAGCAGTTTTGTTAGTCGGTGCTCTCGCAATTGAAGCAGTCGGCGGCAGAGAAATCCCGTTCGTGCACGTGGCAGCTGCACTACTCCGATGAGGCGACGCACGCTAACACGAATCCAAAGGCAAAGAACGTAACTGCGTCAAGGGTGCCTCGGCGACGCCAGCGCGGCCAGTCTACCTCTCTGGTATCGAGACGCTTTAACCATGACCTCCGATATCACGTGCAATCTCGGAGTAAGCGCTAGTAAGTGTCGATCGTGAAGCATTACTTCTTTTCACCTCTCACAGACGGCGGCACCGCCCCGCTCCGCCCGCCGCGAAAGAGGTGTGAAAGATATAAGGCGCGTTCGCGCCGTGCCTAGCATCTCCCGAGTTGGCTTAGTCGGTAGAGCGTCGGGCGCTTGCCGTCGCGGCCGCAACGTCGTGGGTTCGATTCCCAGCGGGGGGTATCTTTTTCTTGGTTTTTTTCTTTCTCACCCGTTGGCGTCCATTTTATCAACGTCATATCCGTGACGGATGTACTTGGTGGACCCCGGCATAAAACACTTTCGTGTTAAAAAAGCAAAGACGTCGCGTGATTTGAAACGTCTCATCCATACGGAATGCTTCCAGAAAGGAAGCCACACGGAAAAATGATAAAAAAGGAAGGAAGGAAGGAGCTCGCATTCGCGCCAATCTCGATGTGGAGATTACGTGTCGAGGAAAAAATAGAAATTTGATGGACGTTCCCACTTGTGACGGGCCGACGACTTTGAAAGTCAATGCGGTTTCTTTCCAATTCTTTCCATCCTTCGTTCCTTCCTTCTTTCCTTTCTGTATTCATGTCTATTGGAATTTTTTGTCCATTTGCAGCGCAGCACAGCAGAAGAGCCGTCAACATTCTCTCTCCCGTTGGTCTTAGATATCAATAATTTATTTCGTGGTCTGCACAGCCCCTACTGAGAGAGCGGCTCTACCATTGGCAAACACACACACACACACACACACACACACACACACACACACACACACACACACACACACACACACACACCCACACCCACACACACACACACACACACACACGCACGCACGCACGCACGCACACGCACGCGCACACACACACACACACACACACACACACACACACACACACACACACACACACACACACACACACACACACACACACACAAACTTTTCCCCGTCAGTTCGCGCTGTTGCCTTGCTCGTCACCAGCCGAATACAATTCGCGAGACCGCGGTGCATTTCGGGTATACGCGGCAGCCGTCACCGTGCGGAAACCAGCGACCTGTCACCGCGCTGCGCGCGCTTGACAACCACGTCGCCCCCTTCGTGTTATTACCGGGATACCAGCGTGATGGGAAAAAAAAAGGCGGCCCCCTCGCACCTACATCTATAGCTCGATTATTTGAGAGCAATAATCAGGGAATGGCAAGGCGCGCATTAAAACAGCTGAGGTCCTGTATATATGGATGACCGCTAGGTCGAAAAGAAGGCGCACGTCATGAGACGTCGTCGTTAAGTATCTAGGCGACAGGATGTTTCCAGAACTCTGGGGTGGTGTCGGCTTGTAATACTGGTGGTTCAGGTTTGTCAGTGAGAAGGGATAAAAGAAAGGAAGAGCAGTGGGGGACTAGAACAAATATCCGAGTTGCTGCCTTTCGCTATAGAGATGGATATAGATATATTTCACTATTGAGATAGCGAATGCATGAGCACAATATTAATATAGTAATAGTTGGGCTTCTACGTCCCAAAACCGCGATATGATTATGAGGGACGTCGTAATGGAGAGCTCCGGAAATTTCGACCACTTGGTGTTTTTTTCAGGTGCACCTAAATCTAAACACACGGAGCCAGTAGCATTTCGCCTCCATCGAAATGCGGCCGCCGCGGCCGGGATTCGATCCCGCGACTTTCGGGTCAGCAGTCTTGCGTCACAACCACTAGACCACCACGGCGGGTACGCGCACAATGCATCAGTGGCGTTTGTTAACACAGGACGACACTTGTTGGTACATCTACAGTCGTTCATGCTTTAGCTGATGACGCTGTGCGTAGCGCCAGAAGCGCCGAGAGAACCCACGAGTACACGTGGCCTTTATTCAGCCGAGGGCGTGTAAACGTTAACCATTCATGTCCACCCGGTCGGGTCGAAGCCCATACCTTTACATGACCTGGTTCACTCCGACCCGATCCGACCCTCGATCCACTACGCTCAACCCGACATGACCTCACGGAACCTTACTCAACCTAACTCAACCCAAACGAACCCAAGTCTTAAGAGGATTCGTTGCTGGGCTCGTTGGTTCTCCATTATAAACCCCAGACCGCAAATTAGTTACGGGAAGGAGCGGTACACACAAAGCACAAGAGGCCCCAACCCAACGGACCCAACCCAACGCGACCCAATCCGACTGGAAGGGACCCAAGACGAGATTACTGCCAGTATACGCCCTTTTACCATCTCAGGAGAGACGCACGGTTCTTTCTCTTATTCACGACATGCGTACGTAGCTCTGCGACGATGCTTTGAAAGCGACCAATTGAATAAGCCGAAAGTGTCCATACATTAAAAGCAAGTTGCGGCATTTACCAACTCCGCAAATTATCAATGCGCATTTCGCGTGTTGTAAAAAAAAAAAAAACACATCGCAAAGGACGCAACAGCGACACGAACAACGACATAGGGGCGACGCAAAAGCGAGGTGCAAGGAACCTGCCTGTACAGGGCGCCACGGGTTTTATGGCGGAACATACGGTATGCACCATCACGATCGAGAGTCGACATATACACTATGCCTGTTTGCCTCCGTTTTCTCTGTCTCTCTCGTGTTTGCATGCCATTGTACTATATGGGATATCGAGACGCCACGAAATAGCCCCAGGCCAGGTTTTTTCTTACCTCGGCATTGATTGGGGGGCCCCCGGGCAATCGATGAAGGCGCGGCGGCCCTTTCCTTTTCTTCGCCACCGTGATGGATTGCGCCTCTGTTCGCAGTCGTCACCAATGTAAACACGCGCGCACGCGCACGCACACACACACACACACACACACACACACACACACACACACACACACACACACACACACACACACACACACACACACACACACACTCACACACACACACACACACACACATACGAGTACATATATAGACAGACACACACACACACAAGCATACACACACACGCACACACAAGGAGACACACAAGTATACACAATACACACACATATACACATATACACACATACACGCACACAAACATACAGGCACACACACGCACACACATACACATATAAACACACACACACACCACGCGACCAACGACCAAACAACCGACCGACCACCCACGCCAAAGTTCGTTCCCTTTCTCGGCACACCGTTCTCTTTCTGCCTGGTTCATAACTCTCGGGTTCTGTGTGTCGTGCGTGCCTTCTCGCTCTCAGACACTTCTCTTCGGGGTTGATCCGACGGTGCCTTCGATTAAAGCCCCGCGCGCGTTTCGTTCAGCGCGCCACATATTTCAAGGGAACGGCTGCCCGTCCGCCTACCTCTTCTTTATTGCCGCGAACACCTTGGCCGACACCTTGGTCCCCGCGACTGCGAAAAAAAAAGGGGGGGATCCCGGAAATCTTCGGCGCCGATCCGCGGGCGGCAATCATTCGCGCCCGATCGCGCGATTCGGATGGCGTTAACAGGAACGACACCCGGAGGGGACGTGCGACGGTCTTCTCCCTGCTACAAACAAACCTTCGTTCAGATGCAACATATCAGAGGCATTAAGGAAATTAAACATTAAATAAGTTAATCGGATCTTCTGTAACCATTTATCTTCACTCCAGTCAATACCTGCCGTGTGCGCATCTCTGCAGCGTTCCACTCCCGATACCCCGAACTGCTTTGAAAGAGCTAGTCTGTAGCGCTTTTAAATAAATCCGCAAACTGTAGTTACAAAACTACAGCTTGCGGAGATATTTTCTTTCCTTTTATCCTCGTCTTTGCGTACTTACTCGATACATATGCGCAGGGTAACCAATTGGACTGTTAACCTGGTTAACCTCAGGGCTGGGCAAAGATACTTTGAATTTGTATCGCGATACGATACAAGATACTCAGGTAAGAAGTATTGGAGATACAGATACAAGATACTGCCGCAAGAATTGTATCCGATACGATACTTGGCAATTGTATCTTAAGATACTTCGATACAATCTCAAATTTGTTATCATAGATCTATATAATGTAACAGCAAACGCCTATGCACGAAAATGCCTGCTTCATAATTTCTTAACTGTGACCTATTTTGTTTCACTTGAATGAAATGTCTGTTATTATCTCAAAAGTATTGCCCTTCTTGCTCAAAGTACATTAGTTTCCTTCTAAAACAACTTATCGGGGCTTGTTTTAGCTTCTTCACAGGACAACTCTCTGTACACCTCGCTGACAGCGGTACTTGATTCGGACTGCTTGCCGACCATCTAGCAGCTTGCCATATAATCACAATAACTTTAATAAGAAGCCTTCGCACGACGGCGCAAATACCGGTGTGGACTTTTATCTTGTCCGTAAGAGACAGCCTGCACAATACCGTATATCCGGACAGGTGTACAGCAGCAACAACGCTAGTAGCGACATTTTTTTTTTCTTTTTTCTTGCGGGAGGGGACGACGACGACGCATGGTGTATACTAAGAGTTTGAGACCTTTCGCTAGCGGCCCGGCCCGCACACATGACTGTCTTCGTCTCGTTTGTTTTTATTTTCTAAATAAGTATGTTCTTGAGCTGCACAGACATGACTGGTCTCAAGCATTCCTTTCGTAGGAGAACATCTGGTCACCATGTGCTGAAACATAACTGGGGAACAAAAATTCTATATTTCAGAATCCGCGTCCAGGTATCAGTCATTCTGTACATCGGTATCAATGTGTCTCGAATCCTGACTCTAAATCCCATTCAGAAATGACCTATATATATGGAAAAGGCTTCCTTTCAAACGTCATTTTGTTCAAACTCTCTCCCACCATCTTCATCGTCCCGGCCCTTTCAACTAAATTTCGCGACTGCGGCCCGCTGGCTATAAGCTCAGTTTGAGACCCCTGGTGTATACGTAGGTGAAGTAAAACTGCAATAAATTTTCATATACTACTTATCTGCTGGCATAAAGGATTCTTTGTTGATATACTCACTAACGTGCATTTTTTTAGCAATTTTTCTTCAACGAGATAACATGTGCAACACAGAAACGTCTCAGACGTATTGTACAGTTCCACAGAACGTCGCAAGACATCGCGGCTATTCGCGCTATTGCCACTTGCAGCTCCCATTACGTGGCGATTAGTAATGCGAAAAGTATTTACGAAAGCCTGAGACGAGAAAATAAATATAAGTAAAATAGAGGGGTGGTTGTGTATCAAACATTCACATTGAGTACAGAAACACAATACAGACGGCGCCCTTAATAGCTATGAGCATGAAGTATTGTCAACTTACCTGTTGAGATAATCGAAAATTCAGTGCCTATGGAAAATTGCCTGAAACGGCTCGTTGGGACGCCCATGAGCAAAACAGAGCATTCAGTAAAACAAAGTTTCTCGAATTTTTTTCCTAACATCTTTAAGATGTCTCCTAATGATTTCCATTATTATAATGCAAACTCAATTTCGCTATTTTCCTAAGCGGTAAGCAGAATTTTTTGTACTGTTTACTCAAGGTACACCCACATAATTATATATTTGTTTTCAAAATCGCCTTGCCAACGGTAAATGTGTAAACTGTAGTGGAAATAAAGTAGACAGAAGAATAAAGCAAAGATCTTATTTTGGGAGCGTGTTACAAAAGACATACTACAGTGACCAGACCGGTAAAACAGTGCAGATACTTAGGTAATGTAAGGGATGCAAAATGACAGCTAAGAAAGCACTTGTGCTAATAATCAAATTATGATTTCATAAATTCTTTGAATAAATGTAGCAAGAAGTGGAAAATGTGGTACGCCAAGATATTTAATGTTACGTAAACGCTTGCTCTTTTAGATCTAGCATCTAGTACCAGTGGTGCTAACGTTGTTCGATTCTTATTTGCATATAAGTTAATTTATGGCATGCAAGTAAAACTTACATCCACGAGATACTTCAAATTGCTGATATGTAAAATCCACGCGACGCAAAGGAACCCCATTCTTGCCCGCATCACATTTCGTTACGGAGCAAGATGCAAGACGCAAGAGAATCTTCAATAACGACACTGTAGCAACATCAGAATTTGCGCGATAGACGCGGCGCAGGACAGTGGCGAAGAGCAGGTGTCGCGGCATTGGCGCAACTAAAAAGAAAGGAAAATCGAGCAAACGAAAGGGACGTGGGCTCGGCGTAGACGTCCGCGCGCTTGTATTCCTCCTCTTCTGCCCTCACTGGGGTACTCTGGTGGAAAAATAATATTGCGTCACTGCCCTAAGACTTATTCAGATGGCTTGGTGGCACCAGTACCAGTTTGAGAAGCGGAGCTTGGCCAGCGATTATTGTTTCGCACGGTTGTGTTGCGATAGAAGTATCTTGTATCTTAAGATACACGATACATTTTTGAATGTATCGGAAATACAGATACAGATACTCGTCTTTCGAGAAGTATCGCGATACAGATACAAGATACCCGTAGAGTATCTAAGATAGTATCTAAGATACATGTATCTTCGATACTGCCCAGCACTGGTTAACCTGTATGCCTCCCATCTCTTCTTTTTCTCTACCGGGGTACGTTGAGACGAGAAACGTGTAAGGGTGGCAAGCAAGCATGACATGTAAGATTGACATTTAAGCGTGACAGAGCTTTCTGCCCTAACTCCACCCCGAAATGCAGGGACTACGTATTAACCTGGATGAACATCTCTGCCTTTGAACTCTCTTTTTATCCCGGTACGTTAAGATGAGAAGCAAGTAGAATGTAAGTATAACATGTAGGCGTGATATGTAAGCGTAAAATGTGCGCATCGCATGTAAGTGTGACATGTAAGCGTAAAATGTGCGCATCGCATGTAAGTGTGACATGTAAGCGTGACACGTAAGCGTGACGTGTAAGCATAACACGTAAACCTGACACGTAAGCGTGACACGTCAGCATAACATATAAGCATGACACGTAATCGTGACAAAGCATCCCCTGGCAGAAAAGCAGGGAGGCAGCTATATACATTTCACATACGTAATTCATATACAGCACTTCGACATGGAAATCATTCAGGCAATACGGCACCACATGCATCGCCTATATACACCACGCCAATTCACAGGACGAACTACTACCGGGCGCACTCCGCTCCAGTTCAGGCTCTATAGAGCACCTCAGCCTCTTTCTATTCGCTTCATTTAGCAATGTCGCGGCGGTGCCGTGGTGCTTGTTTTTTCATATACGCCGCTAGCGAAAACAATCACGAAAGCCCCGCAAGCCTACGCGGTCAATGGGCATCGTGCCTCTGTTGCCCTTTGGCACCTGGAACTATATACGCTAGTGCAAAAAAAGAGAAAATTTTCTTAACACGCTTTTTTCTTTATCGACTTTTTCGCAGCCCATATCCCGACATCCGCCAGGTTAATGGGCTCAATTCCAGCGAGGACAAAAGCCGCCTTGCTCCCTGGCGTCTGGTCTCAGCTTCCCGCTGAGGCTGCGCTTCGATTGGCTCGTGGATGATTAATCACTCCTCCACATACGCTGCAGTCGCAATATCGTCTCGAGGATTTTTTTTTTTTTTGGCTCGTTCTTCCTTTTTCTTTCTACGTGCATGCGCGCGCGGTACGCAGCGTCTGTTGCGTTTTTCCGCCAAGAGGCTCACCGATGGCAAGGATGTCGGTGCAATGTTGCGAGTTACGTATAGTGCCGCGCGCTGTCTTCATTTACTAAAAAAAAAAAGCTTACACGATCCCTTACGCATTCGCCTAAGACGACTCGAAGAGGCGGTAGCCATCTTCTTCTTCTTCCCAGTCGACGTAATGATCGTTTCCCCCCCCCCCCCCCGCCCTCGTAATGCTTTCTGCACCTAACGCGGTTTTTAACTGCCTCCAAGATCGGGGAGAGGCGTTCCAAGCGTTCTGCACTGCCTCCGTTATCGGCGTGTCATGTGATGACGCCATGTGACGTCACAAAACTTGGCGGTCTGTGACGTCATATGGTGACGTCATCACGTGATGATATTTTTTTACATGATTCGTACTGACGCCGCGGGCGCAGGATGCCGCCGACTCCGCTGGTCAATTTGGCATCTACGGCGCTCGCCTTAATAATATCTGGGGTTTTACGTGCCAAAACCACGATATGATTATGAGCTACGCAGTGTAGTCTGGTAGTCGACCATCTGGTGTTCTTTAGCGTGCACTGACAGTAGAGAGCCGTCTAGCATTTTGCCTCCATCGAAATAATGGCCTTCACCCGACAGGTGGTCAGAGTGCTCGGTTTCTCGGAGAACTATCTTAGAGCACGGTCAAACACTGCCAAACACTGTAGAACAGTCACACAGCTACGTCCTATATACCAACTTCTTCAGAACGGCGTCCATACCACCCACGTGATGGGGCAATAGCCCTGCCGTGACGCGGGGCAATAACCCGTTTCCTGGGGCAATTGTATGGGGACAATTGTCCCCATACAATTGTCCCCATACAATTGTCCCCATACATACTGGGGCAATTGTATGGGGACATCGCCATTCGGGCTCTATACACACATCCGGGCAACTGGCCGAAGTATAGAACTCAGTATCACATTGGCCCAAATAGACTCATCCACACAAAAGCCACTCGCCCACGAAACAAGAAAGCAAAAAAAAAGAAAAAAAAACAAACCAACACACTGTGGGTACCGGAGCCTGCGGCAATTTTTCATTGCGGGGCCGTATCGACGGATTGGGGAACCAAAATACGAATGAAAAGAAACAAAAACTAAGAAAAGTAAAGAAAGGGTATGTAGGGAAAAAAGGAAGAAACGTGGGGATGAATCGAAAAACGCTCGATACTAACTCCCCTTTCACGCAGACAGCGTGGTGGTGGTTTGGCTCATCCATTTATCACTACACCACGCCATTTCATTTTTTTTTTTCTGACTCGCTTTATGGCGTAGAGCGACGCCTTACAGATGAAGCCTTTAGGGGCAACATTTTAAACGGCCGCTTTTTGCGGCTTTAAATGAAAGGCTGCGTCCGCAAGTGTGCCCGAATGACTATTTTAAAGAGAAATTAATAACGTCTCGAAAAAAAAAAGTATTAGCAGCATTAAGAAAGGAGTGCTACAGTTTTGTTCTTTAGATCGATGCGTTCCTGTATTTTCTGTACGCTACGAATCGCTTTCCGCCAATGCAGCGCACTTTGCGATTGATTTTTAAGAGCGTTTAATCTTTTCGTCGCAGTCGTTGAAAAGCCACGGTCGTCCCGTTTTATTTTCGTTTTTTTTTATTGGCACGAGCACTGAATGACAGTTATTTTCTCTTCCAAGCAATATCCGGTTCAAGTTAGGAATATTCGTAAATAAATAATCTTGTAGAAAATCGAAATCGATGGTTCTCGTTCAAGTTGAGAGTTTTATTAAATACATATGATATTGGAGCATGATTTTACTTAAAGGGACACTAAAGAGAAACAATGAATCGGTGTAGATCGATAAATGGTGCTCTGAGAACTCTACTGTCGTTAATTTCGTCATCATAGGTTAATTAATAGAGGAGAAAATCAAGTTCAAAGTGTTATTTTTTAAATTTCGCGCCGAAATCTCCCCGCGTGACGTCACGGATTTCAAAGTGTATATATCGTATTTTGGCACCATTGGCTCAACAAAATTACCCCAAACTTGGTATGTTAAGTCTATGGCCCCATCAGAGGACAATGTACTTCATTTTTGCCGATTAGGAACTGCGCTGTCCCTAGTAGGCGCCGTCAAAACATGTGACGTCACGGCGAATGGTGCGGAATCTTATGGGTGGCGTCGCCACCCACATTTTCTTTTTGCGCGTTTTCTCGCTTACTAAGCGTCTTCTCGCAGCAAGCGTGCTGTTTTTTGGTATCGTGAAAGAGTACTTTACTAATATGTGAAAAATCGTTTTGCTCTTTAGTGTCCATTTAAGATAAAGGCCAATTAACTGTCAGAATAACTAATGAAAATAAATTGAATTAGTTCGTTAAAACATTGCGAGCAGCTGGGATTCTTGCGGCAGCTGGCGGACCTGATCTCAACCACGAACTTCTTTCTACATGGCCTCCGAGATTCTCTCCAGCAACGCGCGAATCACTAAGCTAACCCGAGGTTAATCAAATCACAATAACAAAGTTAATAGACAAGTGCACAAGAATTGCGACGTGCGCGTGACACTACAGGACAGCTAGGTCAAGGATCAGGATCGCCTCCAGAATTTTTTTTCACGCGCACGGAGACAGAAAATTAAAGGATTGATGCAACTTAGCCTTTACAACAAGTGAAGGTATAATTTTTCGATGCGCCGAATTCGATACACCCCTTTTTTCAGCGAGTTTTTGCGCAACTGCCTTGTGCAGGTTGACTGGCCCAACCAAGCTATTAAGATTGCCTCTTCGAGGATGGTTGGTGCAAGAATAAACATCAAAATGTCGTCCTTATGTTTGTATCACGAAGAAAGACGAAGGCAGTGCGATCTTGTTGACGTTCTTGCGTGTTCCACGTCAGGGACGTCGTCAGCATCAAGCCATGACGCCTTCAACGTCATGGGCTCCTTCGAAAGCCCAAGTCTTCGACGTCGTTGTCACTGCGCGGGTACTAATCCGGAGACCATCGTCGACGCCACGGCCTCAGTAGTCGGCCTGTCAGAGGTTCGCTGTGTTCAGCATATGGGAGGCATGAACTGCCAAGTTACCGTCAAGAGCATGGCTTCCGTGACTCTAATCGTCGACGCTGGCTACCTGAACATCGGTGGCGAGCGTATTCCCATCGTTCCTGTTGGCCCGCAGGTAACTAACGTCGCCTGCTTGTTCCTACCGTCCTTCGTCCCCAACGAAGTCCTCGTTCAGGCTTTGTCCCCATACGGCAAGGTGTTAGTCTGTAAACGCTGGCTTCATGAGCGCACGACGCGGAGTCCTCACAGGCACACGGTTTGTTCGGATGAAAATGAGCACCACGAATCCCGTCCCCAACTACCTTCGAGTTTCTGGTCATCGAGTCACGTTCGACTACCGTGGTCTACAACGTGTTTGCCGTCGGTGTGGCTCCAGTGGCCATTATCGTGCACAGTGCACAGCACTGTTCTGTGGTCGCTGTGGTGTTCATGGGCACGAAAGCGAAGGTGGCGACCGCCCCTGCCGACGCTGCGCAGATGGTCACCCCACCACCGTCTGCCCCGTGCGGCGTTCGTATTCGGATGCTGCTGCGGGGACCTTTCCGCCTCTACCGACCGTGTCACCTGCGGTAACACCTGAGTGAGAAACCGGGGCTGCAGAAGAAATATCCAAGAATTCACCTCCGGAAGCTACGTTAGAAGGAAACGAAAAAGTGTACAGCTTGGCCAGTCCCAGTGCGCCATGTCAGCCAGCCTCGCCGACAAGAAAAGAAGACACCATGGTTGACGTGGCATCCATTCCAGACAAGCACAACGTGCCATGTTCGCTTGCGTCTCCTGCCGAGACAGCAGCGTGTTTACATGATTTAGCGGCAGTTCATTGGCAGTGAGCGAAGCGCACTAAGTCGTTATATATTTCAAACACCCTGATTTCGTTAAAAGCAATATCTACGTAAATGTACGGGTGGAAAGAAGGGGGACAGGGTGGTACGCAGCACTCAGGACAATCCCCCCCCCCCCCTTGATAGGCCCCTGATATGCCCCAGAAACAGCCCCCCGGCTACGCCACTGGGGGTGGCACGCCTCCTAAAACACATTACATTTACTAGGCTGCGCAAAGCTCGCACGACCAGCCAGTTTTCTTAAGTGTCGTAACGAAAATCTCGAGCTACGTTGAGACAGAATGGAGTGCCATACTTGTATGCCGACAAGACAGCGGCGCGCCGGGGCTTCCCCAGTAAATCTGCTCAAAGCACTCGGCCACCTTTGCCCGGCTCGAAAAGCGACGCCATTGCGTCAGCGTACAACGAGACATGGACCTCACGAGCGCGATATATATACAATAGAACCGAACAAAAAGTGGCATTAAACGCTCGTTCACACATGCGACTAGCACTGGTCGCGCGACTAAGTTAGTCGCCAAGCGACTTGTCGCAAATGGCCGCTTTGACCGCAAACGGTCGCGAAGCGACTGCTTTGGCTCGGTCGCTAGCTGCTCAGTCTTTCAGTCGCGCGACTGCAGTCGCAAACCTCTGAACCAATCATATGCCCAGGAACGGGACGCTAGCTTATTTTACGGGGCAGTGGCAATGCGAACAGCCGTGAATTCTGCGCGAAGACGGGTATATAGGTCACACGCTGGGGTGTGAACATCAGTCGCACAAAGTCGCATTTTGATCGCCAGTCGCAAATGGTGGCGCGACCGGTGCTAGTCGCATTTCTTAATGAGCCTTAAGGGAAGACAGACTTGTAGAACAGGTGCGACCGGAAATGAGCGAAATGAACATGTCCGGGGGTCCCAATTCGCTAACAATTCGTGGCGAAACGATGCAACGTTCTACGCATTGATTATGAAACGGCGCAACAAAAAGACACGAAACACTGACGATGAAGAAGGCACGAAGACAAGAGCCGGCGGCTTTTCTAGGGAATTTCTAACCGGCGATTGTCTCCGTGTCTTCTTCATCGGCAGTGTTTCGTGCCTTTTCGTCGCGCCATTTGATAATCATTAACCCTTACGACTTCGTCCAACTTTCAGTGCTACTGTTCTGTTCTACGCATTGCCTAGCAGTCTGCACATGTACGCGCAAGGCAGTGGTTACATCTGTAACGGGTCGCGTATACATGAAAATAGAAAAATGAGCGCTCGTCCTTCTACCTCATTTTCCCATCCCACTCCTCGTGTTTTCTTTCTTTTTTTTCTTTCTTTGGCCTTCTCCCCGCAGTGACTTTCCGTTCCCATAAGTTTCCCTGTGCTGAGAGCTGCATAAATACCGGCACAGCACAGTTATCTGTATTTTCTGACAGTGCAACCTCTCTCTCTCTCCCTCTCTCTCTGTAGTGTGCGTGCGTGTGTGCGCGCGTGTGTATATGTCTGTGCGCTTGCGTTCTATTCAGTGCGCGCTTTTGCTTTGAGCGAACCGACACATAACAGTGGTAAACGTCGCGTATGGTAGACTGAGGTCAGGCAGTGGCAGCCCTCTACAATCACAGCTTCCTGTAAGTAAGTCGAACAACAAGAGTTGATAACAAACACCGCAAAACGAAGAACGGTATGGCGGTTGACCCCCAACATCTCTGTAACAACAAACAGCGAT
This sequence comes from Rhipicephalus sanguineus, assembly GCF_013339695.2. Classification (NCBI taxonomy): domain Eukaryota; kingdom Metazoa; phylum Arthropoda; class Arachnida; order Ixodida; family Ixodidae; genus Rhipicephalus; species Rhipicephalus sanguineus. The sequence goes on along the minus strand of NC_051184.2, from coordinate 67,359,348 downwards.
ACCTGTAAGGTGTTAATGAATTATACCGCATATGGAAACCAATGCCGTCGAAACACTGCTGACAAGCGCGGCGATTAAAAGAGCTGCACAGTATGTAGAGTGGTCTGTGAAGGTTACAATCATTCAGTCACAACGAACGCGCGTGATAGTATAGCGGGAGCTTAATTTTTAGAGCCACCCTCACCACTAGCCGGGTCACGTGGCTTGAGTTCTTGACAAACAAGGATAACGTACCGACTATTGTGTTAAAAGAAGTTTTTTCCTCGTTTCGCAGTCACTGGGAATTGCCGTAGACGTGCTTTTCGGTCGATATTGGGGCGAATGAGGCGTGAGATCCTCGCGTTCCTCTCTGAGGAGCTTTTCTTCTTGGGGGAGCGCGAGTTTCTGCGCCATTGGTCATGCCCTTTTGTCTGCGTTGAGCATGAACGGGTCGAACTTATTTTTCGGCCGACATGGTGCTAGGCCGCACCGTCGGGTGGGAGTTGATATGCTTATCTCCTCGCCCTTTCGATCTCTGTTCGCAACCTTGGTATCGCATGTCGTGGTGAATCTACCACCAAGTTGATGTACACTCTGTAATCTGTAAAAACTGCGCGAAAAAACGTGGACAAAGGGAGAAACGGACGACACAAGCGCATACTAACAACTCAACAACTCCCGTCCGTTTCTCCCTTTGTCCACGTTTTTTCGCGCAGTTTTTACAGAATGCATTACCAACTCGCCCAACAGTCTGTTCTTCTAAGTTGATGTACACGATGTAAGAGTATGTACACCTACCCATTTACCCCATTCCCTATTGTGTCAATCGTTAGCTATGTGCGTTTGTTGTTATGTTGAACAGACTTCTGCGGTCTCGCCCTATGCGAAAGTGTTCGTTTTTGCGATGTAAAATTGTGAAAAGTGTATGTATCCCTGAACACTGATATGTCACGCATTATTTACGCTCTGTACATAGTGTAAATAATTTTTTTTTTTCCAGACAGTACAGTAGAAGTCCATTTCTAGCTCATCTTTAGGATCAGCTTAATGCTTTCCAGTAGTGCATCGTACTCTAAATCGTCGAAAAATCGTCCTAAACACAAAGAATACTTCCCGCTTGTTGGATGAGCTTACTGCTCTTCTTAGTAGAATACTGAGTACCAGAAATCGTCTCCCTTTCTTCTAAACGCAACATTGCAGGATAGCTCAGCGTTCATTCTCAAGGAGGTTTATAAAGAATCGCTGGACTTCCATGGAAAGTTGCCTCGAGAGTGAAACCGCGGCTGCCATCTTAGCAGGGGCACGGTAAAATGTTACCATGCGTCGAGGGAGCTTTTTACGGTGGAGCGTTTTGTGCCGTTCGTCGTCGACAGAAAACTATCATCATCACGAACCGGCACGCGCTCTCCTCGTCCTCTTTTTCACCTTCTTCTTCGCTCCCGGAACACGTGCGCCAATTTGTTCGGCGCCGGTTGCAACAACTCTGATGGGCGAGAGCACTAGTAGAGTCAGAAAGAAAGAGAGAAATTCTTGGCGAAAAAGACTTCTTGGCCAGGCGGGATTCGAACCCGCGTATCCTTGATTTGAAGGCGAACGTCGTAACCACTCGGCTATCCAGGCACGCGAGCGGAGCACAGCATAGCCTTGTCATAGCGTAGTATAACAAGGCGGTAAAGAGAAGTGAGTTTGAGGGGGAGGAATAGAGGAGGGCAGAGAGTAAAGCACAGCATAGAAAGAAAGAGAAAGAGAGACAGAAATAGAAGGAAAACAGAAAAAAGAAGGAAAGATGAAAAGAGAGAATCAGAGAGAGATATGTACAAAGAAAGAGGAAGACAGAAAGAGAGAGCGAAAAGAAAGGAAGGAAAGATGGAAAAAGCGACAAAAAGAAAGAAATAGAAAGAGAAAGAAATAGAAACAAACAGAGACAAAAAATACGTTAAAAAAAGGAGATGAGAGAAAAAGAAAAAGAGAGAAAAAATTGGCCGCGTATCTGCGTGCTTCGCTGCAAATGTCGTCTGAAGACGATAGAAGAGGCGTTGCGCGAGATATGGACGCCATCTGGCAATTCGACGGGAAACATGAGTGCTGTGTTGTGGGCTGCTAGTGCCGGCGCAGCAGCAGGCGAAGACCGGCGGTGACCAACGCGACCGGCGAGGACGCCAGCCAGCCCGAACACGCCGTTTGGCGCGAAGCGCTGAAGCAGAAGAAACGTCCGCACTCAACGAGTACTGTCCACACACTCTTTTATTCACACGTCGCCTATGTAAAACAGTATTGCAGAGCGGCACCCCATGGCATTCGTACAGTGCACAGTGATGTGATTGACTGAAGCTGTTTTGGAGCAGGTTTTTGGAGCAGCAAAAAGTGCATTTTGGAGCAGGAAAAGGGGCTTTTGGAGCAGCCAAAAATGTGTTCTGGAGCAGGAAAAACTGCTTTTGGAGCAGCTAAAAGCTCACTGCAAAGTAGAAAAAGGGACCCTGTGAAGCAAAACAGTCAACTAAGGAGGAACTCTTTAGAAATTAAAAGTTCTGTCCAATAATGGGTGTTTGCATAACACCACTGGATCACCGAGCAGCCCCGTAAGTGTAAACATTGACGTTGCGGTCTTATCGGGCCCGTAGCCAGGGGAGGGGGGGTGCCTAGCCCCCACCCCCCTGAAATTTTGATGGAGGGGATATTTTACCAAAAATAATGGAAATCAGTGTTTTTCTCAAATAGTGAAGGTCTCCAGCACTTGCCCCCCCCCCCCCCCCCCCCGAAAAATATTCCTGGCTACGGGCCTGGGTCTTATAATGGCTTAGAGTGGCCAAAGAAACAACACAGGTAGGGTTTCTCAACTACAGTAGAATCTCGGTGATACGAATCTGAAGGGGAAGCGACAATATTCGTATCGCCCGAAATTTCGTATCATCAAAAAACCAGCTAAATCTGTTTCCAAACAACGATATACGCACAAAACATTTATTTCTGTCAAAAGAACTCGCGTATGCCTTTATGGAACACACGTGAACGGACCAATAAGGGACGGCGCAGCTGGCTGCCGCGAAAGCGTGCGTCAAAGCTTCGCTCGAGGCTCTTGAGGCCAACTGAAAACTAAGTGCCAACGTCCGCTCCACCATAGTGACAAGCGAAGATCGACACGAACCCCGAAAGGCTTCGTGCCTTTTTTTATGACTATGTGCGGTAGCCGCGTACCTTCGGAGCTCGTAGTCGCTATCGATGATCGCGTTGATAGGGACCGTGGTTTCGTACGCAGCGGCTGCTGCAAACGGTAGTTCCGTTTTCAATTCGCGTGCGCTGGCCGCGCACGTGCCTTCAAAACTACGTCGTTTGTTGCTATCTACGATCGCATCTGCCGCGGTTTTGTCCGCAGCGTTTGTGGAAAGCAGCGTCGCTTTGACTGGGGGAGCGTTGGACGCGCGTGCGCTTTCGGAGTTCCGTCAGTTTTGTCGTCGCCACACATGATCGTGTCAAGAGAGACCGCGGTTTCGTCCTCGGCGGTTGTGGCAAACGATAACCACAGTTCTGACAGTGTGTGAGCTGGCCGCGCGGGTATTTCCGAAGCGTCCAGTATTCTGCTCTCGGCCGTCACTCGACGGATTCGGTACCAATTGTTGGTAGCACCCGCCGCGACGCGGAAAAGTGTTCGGAACATCCGAATTTCGGCCCATTCGACACAGTGGAATTCGGCTGGGGAATTTTACGAATTCCTATCAGCCGGTTACGTTTACATCAACGCCTCCTAAATTGGTTTCCTATGGGTTCGCAAAAAGCCTGGATCGATTGGGTTGGACTTTTCAATGTGGATAGATCACGCACAGAAATTTTGATGTCCGGGAGATTTTCCTGCCAACCAACCGTACACACGTGAAAAAAGGTCGAAATCAGGGAGTCTCCCGGATTTTGGCATGTATGCACTATAGGAGGCTTTCGTTCGTTTGCAGGAAAACTGTTTAGCGATTTGGGAGTCCGTGAACATCCTCGGAAATAGATGTGGCCGTATCTGCCCAAGAGTCTCTCTGCACGAACCACGCGGTCGCCCGAGAGCGTTGTTGAACACTGCGAGGAGTCCAAATACGTCTGACACGCAGGTTTTTGCGGAGTTTTCAGTACACCTGCTGAATCCCGGTGCTGCTTCGTGGCCTCAATGTGCCTCTTGCTTGTAACATGTCGCTTTATCGCTGCAAAACCATGCTGTTCGCAGTTAATATGGTCTGACTGCAGACAATGTAAAATCCACTGCCCTCGCTGCCTTGGCGACGCCAAGATGATATAGTGTCACCATTTTCGTCCATCTTGTTCAGGATGTCGACAATGAACTTGGTGGAACGACTTGAGGCTCTGAGACGGCGAAACACGAACAATTCGAAAAGCAATTCCCCTCGAGAAACGTGTAGCGATACGTTTTTTGCTAATGACGGAATAGTCTTTGTTGCTAGCCGTTCCACGGCGAACCTATATAGTTTTCCACGAGTTTTGCTCCCCGACTGGAGTCGCGTTCCGTGAAAATCCTCAAACAACACGAAGCTGTCAATTAACTGCGCCAGTTCACGGCTGGTGCGAAGCTTGTCCGCCATCTTGCCAGCTTCTCGGTTTGCGATAACCGCGGTTAGGAGACTAACTGCTGTTATGTCTGCCCTGTAGCTACCCCTAACCGTGGTTAGCCGTAACCGTAGTCAGCTTAACCACGGTTATGGGTATAATGGTTTGAGCAGCGGAACGTAAAAAAAAAGGGTAAAAAGATGGCAGACAAGGACGTCGCTGTACTTAATTTTATTTCTATGTTGCTGCGGCGGTGCGGTCACACCAGCTCGCGGCGAGCCGCTCCTTCCAAGGTGCATTTTTGGCGGGTCACGCCAGTTTACAACAGTCTGGAGGGGATTATGTCGGCCCCCAAAAGCCTGAGCAAGCCAAACCAGCGCTTAACGAGCCTTCCCATCAATCAGCGTCCGGTCATGTCCCCCAGAAAGCACCGGGCGGCGTGCCGCGAAAAATGATGCACGAACCCATTCCTCTCGCGGCACGAAAATTCTGCCGAGCGGCAGCTTCAGAGTCTAGCGTTTTGCCGGCGCACGTTTTGACGCTAGTGAGCTTATCGTTTGGCGCAGATTTGGCGCAGAAAAGCGGAGATGTAGCAGGATGTAGCAGGTTTCACGTCTTGGCGCAGTTTGGCGCAATTGGCGCAGCTATCACATCAGTGAGTGCAATACAGAACCGAAACCGAAACACAACTGGCACGGAGGAAGGCAAGTTTCAGCGCAGTCACATTTTCAGCGCAGCTTAAGAAACTAGGGTCTTTAGAATTACGTATGTATGCATTTTCTATTAAAGGAACACACCACCTAATACTTACCTAGCGATGTTGCGCCTCAGATATGCGTGATATTTACTTTTTGATCGACAAGGTTCACAAGTATGAGCAGCCGTACCAGTTCAAGATGGCTGGCCCTTGGGCAAGTGGTTCAACTTTGGCCGAGTGGCTGAATCGAGGGACGTGCCGACAAACAGAAAGACAGACCAAAATTTCTCCGTTTAAGTATCCCAAGAAAGACTATCGTCTTTAAAATAAAGAGAAACAACGAAGGCCGCCCAGCTGCGCACTTTGTTCGGGCTTGGGACCACTAAGTGCGAAGCTGGCGAAATAATTTTGCTCCCATGCGCCACTTTTTGTTCGAGATGAAGTCATCAATACTCATGTCCATGCTTTACTTTAATCGAAAACAACGATATCCTATTTTATAGTTAACCTAGCGTTTACTTTAGCAGAACAAAAAAAAAGCTTGTTCTCTAAGAGGTTACCACCCGAAAAGGGCATGAACACGCGGCCCATGCGTGACTGTCTTCGTCGATACAGTATTTTTTTAAAAATTTCAAAATAGGTATGTTCATAAGCTACCCAGACATGACTGGTCTCCAGCATTTTTTTTTTTTTTCGTGAGGCGCCGCACGCGCTCATCACGGCTGAAACATAACCGTAAAATAAAATCTCTATATATCAGAATCGGCGTTCGGATTTAAGTCGTTCCAGAGATCGGTGCCGATACGTTGTTCGAATCCTGACGTCAAATTTCCTTCAGAAATGAGCCATACATGAGATATCAGAAAGGCCGCCTTTCAAATGGCTTAACGATATCGCACCTTGTACAAACTACGCCCCCCCCACCCCCCCACCTCCCGCCCTCAATCCTACCTTCTTCATTGTCCCGGCTCTTACGGAACTAAATTTTGTGACTGTGGCCCGATAGCTGAGGTGAGTTTGAGACCCCTGTAGTAGAGAGTTTTAGTGCCGGGGACTCAAAGCGGCTTGCGGTAAGCCCTTGCGTATACGTAAGCCGCTTAAAGAAACACTAAAATGAAACAGTAAATTAGTTTAGGACGATAAATAATACTCTGAAAGCCGTAGCGTCGTTAATTTCACCGTCATAGGTTTATTAATAGATGACAAAAATCAATATCAATGTCGAAAGCTTCACTTTTAAATTTCCCGCCGATACTTCCGATGACGACGTCACAAATTTCAAAGTGTTTTCTCGTATTCTGGCCGCATTGGCTCAACGAAGTTTGCTGAATCTTGGTATGCTGAATATTTCGATCTCTCAGAGGCCAATGTATATCAGTTTTACTGATTAGGAACTACGTAGGCCCTAGTAGACGCCGTCAAAATACATGATGTCACGGCGACTGGTGCGGAAACTTCAATGTGGCGGCGCCACCCACATTTCATTTTTGCTCTTTTTCTCACCTACCAAGCGTGGTCTCGCGGCAAGTGTGATGATTTCGGCATCGTGAAATAGTAATTTACTAACATGAAAAAAGTTGTTTTTCTCTTTAATGTCCCCCGCACTAAGACTCTTTTTGTTCTATTCTTGGGTGCAGCAGGCGAAGAGAAGAAAGCGGGAAAGCACAAAAGAACGCAAGAACGTGGGGGCGCAACGACTAAGTGTACCCGGCCCTATAAGATCCCAATAGAGAAATTTAGGGCCGGTGCCCTAGGGCATCTTGCGTACGCAAGCCCTTGCGTTCATTTGTATTCTCCTTGGGTGCAGCTTCTCGGGAGTACAAAGGAACGCAAGTGTTTGCGTGACGCAAGAGGCTTGGGGTCTCCGACACTAAAATTCTCTAATATTCGAGTCAAAAACAATTTAACACACGGACTGCGTTTGAGGTGGGTGCGTTTGCCAGGCGTCAATTCGGAGAGCGCCACAGTCGGAATGAGTTAAGTCGCACACTTAGATTGAGTAGCGTTGAAGTACGATTCGTTTTCCGTTAAACTCACTAAATTCAAACGAACAGCGTTGAGTCCAGACTTTTCCGACCGTAGCCGGAGCTTCCAGGTTGAGAAGAAAAAAAAAAGTCTGAGCTATTTCTTGTTCTTGAATCGGGCTTGATGATACTGACGCAACACGCTAACCAGTCATCACGGGATACAGAATGTGAATTAAAAAAAACAAGCAAAAAGAGAGAGGCAGGCGGCTACGGCATGGGCGTTCGCTTCACTAGTGTAGATTGGAAGAGAAATTAGAAAAAAAAGACAGTCGAAAAGAAAAGAGAGAGAGTGACAATCACGTGACACGATTCGAAACGACCAACTCTACTAAGAACAAAAGTGACCATTGGTAAGCCTGAGCTTATTGATTATGAACTGCATGCAGACTCAGCCACAGCTGCCTTGGAGCGAGTTCTGTCACTCCTACCGATTCTTAACGCCCACTCTGGAATTGTCATGCTGTGAATACAGTGAGCACCCTCGCTGCCGCTGAATACGACTGATAGAGCAGGGCATACACTGAACAACAGGGTTACTGCATATACAGTAACTCTACGGGAGAAGTGAGAAAATCGCCATCTGGTGATGGCTGTCTAGCGTGCCGCGCGCGCACACATTGGCGCAAACGCCATCACGCGTGAATCACTGTAAGCGCACAAGAAAAAAAAACAGAAAAAACCGAGATAATGAGGTAGCGACCAAGCGCGTTTTGTGTGTTGCAAGTGCACAAAATGTGTTCAAGACTGCATTCACGCCCCTACTGATTTATTCTTTTCTTTACTTCTTTTTATGCTTTCTATTATTCTATTCTCTAGCGCCGGTCGTCCGTGCATAATATAGGCAGAGATAGTAACAAAAAACTGGGCGTCACATCACTCAGCAATCAAGGCGCTATACGATGTCGTGACTGCCTGAAAGGAACGACAAACAGATTGATTATCTAAGTTCCCGCTGAGTCAAGTCGTCACACGGAGCATCGCCGGTGATCTTATCAAATTGAATTACGGCCAATACCTGCTGAATCACCCTCGCCGTGGCTTCACAAAGGTGCTGAGTCATAGCCGCCTCGTTCGTGGCATGCACGAAGAAAGTGCTAAGGTGATCGCGAAGCACTGAAGGTTGATATCTGGTCAAATGGAGAAATGGAGAAATGGAGAAATGGTCAAAAGGGGAAATGGAGAGGGGTAGTGGAGATGACGAAAGGGGAGAGGGGCGAAGGGGGAGTGGAGAGGGGATGGGAGAGGGTGAAATGGGAGGGGGAGGGGGAGAGGGGAATGAGAGTGGCGAGGAAGTGTGTGGAGAGGGCTTGCACATGCGCAGTAAGGGTGGTCACGCCGCACACCACCACCACCACCACCACCGGTTTGAACTCCGCCATAAGATGATCCGCATCTAATAGCCGCAAGAGCCCGGATACGTAACCGTGACTACAAGAGCGTGGGTGTTTTTTCAAGGGAAGCTCGCATTGCCTCACAAGTGCTTCCACCTTAGCTTTCAACGGCAAAGGTGCCGCGCTCCTAGGTTCGAGGTCGCGGGATCGATTCCCGGTTACCGTTACCGCATTTAGATGGGCACATCATGCAAAAAACACACTTGTACTTCAATTGAGGTGCACGCTAAATAACCACGGGTGGTCAAACTTAATCCGCGGTACCCCAATACGGCGTGGCTCATAATCGTATCTTAGCGTTGAGACGTAAAACGTCAGAACGTACAGTCGTGAACACTATAAGACGGAACACTGAAATTACCTTTTAAAGCTCATAGCAGCTAAACACAGTTGGCAAGCGCCAACAGTTTCATTTCAATAAAAGCTCAAGCGGAAAGGTATCTCCGGCAATTGAATACGTCGCATTCATAACACTGCATTACAAGTAACCGCTGAATAAACATGAATTCGGTGTTCCAGATCATATTGCTCACGATAGTGCAAGCACGTGCCGCCTCAGTTACGGAACTGTTCTGCGGCGCAGCCGGCAATGTCGCGGGTTCGATTCCCGAGGGCAGTGGGTGCGACATTCGTGGGTATACGTGCGCGTTTATCAAGGTGTTCGTTGATAAAAAGCACCAGCCGGCAGATACGAAGCTGCTGTATAACGAAACATGTTACCATCTATCATCACGATAATCATCGTAAGACAAAAAAAGAGAGTTCAAAGGGCACGCGACAGAACACGCCTCTTATGCTAATGAGACAGCACTTTCGAAGTCGATAGACGCCCGGCTACAGCTATACAACAACTGCGCAAATCAAGAGAGTGAATAAAGCGGAACGGAGCGTGACGGAAGGCGTGGGAGGCAGCGCCGGTGATTATGATTGATGACGTCTAAAAAGCTCGTTAGAATGCAGCGAAACAGGCCCGTTACGAAGCCTTTTCGGAGCGCTCCATTGTCTTCATTATCGCTTCTTTTCTCCCTCATTCGGGCATAACGTGACGTTTTAGAGTTCGGGAAAGTTCACAAAAACATAAAAAAAATGCGCGGCTCTCGATTGCCTTCGATTTCTCATGAGTCACCTGACAATGAAGTACCCACGTGTTAGACACTCGGCTTTTGCCGCGTGAAGAGTTCGATTGGCGCGAATAGCGCGCGCGCTTTATTCGAGCCAGTTAAGGCCTTTCCAAACCCTTACGAGGAAAAAACTGGCAGCGCAACTGATGGTACACCGCTTCATCGCTGTGTGAGGTGCCCGTTGCGTGTCGCGCTTGCCCCCCAAACGGAATAAATCGTGAACCCAGCACCAGCAGTGTTCAGAGTGTGATACTGGGGAAAGCTACCTGGCGTTTGTTTAATAAACGACGGCATAAATGCACGACCCTTCGTCCTGCGAACTCTACGACTAACATTTTTTTCCCCAAACAGTCAGTTATACATGCGACGGTCAGTTATACATAATTTATTCACATGTTGCGAACCTAAACTGGGCGATCTCTTTTTTTGTGCACCTTCGGTCCAGCCATCGTGTTTTTCCCCCTAACTCTCCAGTATATCGGAGCATGAATCAATACATAGTACGCTCTCGCACGAAAGAACTGAGAAGTACCAACAAAAGGAACAAAAGAATAAACAAGGAATCGCACCCCCGACAAAGGGACACCGTGAACCGATATCAGGTGCCGCCGCAATTTCCTTATACCCCACCGCATATCAGCCACCTCACCACCACCGCCCATACGTGTGCACCCTACGGCATCTCCCCAATCTATGCACCACCACCGGTATGGGCTTTCCCCTCACGACACCCTAGTCCCTATTCCCTATACCCCCGCCCCCTCCAAGCATTCTTGGCGCTCACATTCCCCAATTACGCTATTCCATCAACGACATCCATGCACGGTTGGCCGACCGCTACAGGAAACGAGGAGCGCATGAAAAGAAAAAAAAAGTAAGAAACCGTAACGAACGGGAACGTGTGCATGCCTTGTTCCCTTATACCAACATTCCCCATGTTCCCTATTTATCTCTCCAGCTCGAGCCTGTTTCTTTTCTTCGCACCCTATGGCGTCATCGCTATTCTTTTTCTCTCCCCCCCCCCGTGAATCTCGCCGTCGCTTCCCTTCTTTCCCTATTCTCGGAGAGAAAGCTTTTCCCCAATTTTCCCGGAACCATCTGTCACGCTTCCCTCGCCCTCTCTCGCCTCGTTGCATGGCCCGCTCCTTATATTCCCTTCGTGCCTTCCTTTCTTATCGCGCTCGTTCTCCTCTCCGCTCGTGCAGCGTACGGGGGTGCACCGTCCATTATCTCTGCATACCTGCCCACCCTTCCTTTTCCCGTACGGCCGCTTGATCCTTATACCACCTCCCCCCCCCCCTTCTTCCCCAGCTATCCCAGCGAAGCACGTCATTGACACGCGTGATCTCTCAGCATGGGTCCGGGAGTCTCTTTAATATATCAAATCGAGTCTGTTCATTTCTCTCGATGTTCGCGCAGCTCGCTTTCCTTTGATTCTGTTTATTTTTTTCTCTTCTTGTTAGAGTCTCTGCTGTGCTTGACCACGTCGAGCACTGGAGGGGGGGGGGGGGGGCTGGCAACGAGCAACGCCCCTGGCGCAGGCCGGATCGCGATGGAGGAACAAATTTGATGGAATCGCGAAGCCACGCGGGATTGTAGATACTGGCGTCGGATGAGCACTTCCGAAGGTATTGGAGCCGATCGACTCGGCACGATTCGAACTCTTTTGTCCTGTTTCCTTTGCGCAGATCGTTCTGATCGCCAAGCAGCAGTGTTTTCGCCAAGGCGCACTAGGCCAGTTGGACAACCAAACACTCACAGAAAGCGAAAGCCTACAGCAATGGCTTACAGAAGTTTTAGCGCGAGTCGCTATGAGGGCGCTTCTGCATGCCTTTAGCGGCAACAAATCAAAAGACACATTGCGACCTTGCATTTGGTAGTATTTTTGTTTGTGCTAGTCCGGCACAGACGTTGTCTTAATGACATTGTCGCGCCTTCACGAACTCTTCTACTATTTCGTGTCAACTCTCCCATATTTGCAAGTACAAAGTAGCCAATTAGAGATCGCCTCTGCATGATTAACCTCCCTGCCTTTCCTTTACTTTTCATCATTTGGGGCAGTATAGATTAGTAGTCACCTTGTCAACAATTTGCTTGTACCTGGTTAAAGGTGACACAGTGGGTTTCGGCGTGCCGACACCGAACAGTACAGTTATGAGGCACTCCGTAGCTAGTTAAGTGCTCCGAGTTTAGCTTTCATATCACCTGTTGTTCTGATATGTGCACGTAATGCGCGACACACGAACGTTCGACTTGCTCCTGAACAGAACACAGGATCACTTTTTAAGATAACAATTTTAAAAAATCGAAGCAGCACTCAAACCAACCAGCACACAAAACTTACCACAAACTTCGTGAGGCACAAACGTTTGACGCGATGCGTTAGGCTAGCTCAGGTCCATAAAAAATAGTCCTGAGGCACGCGTCTGTGTTGAAACAGGACTGTCCAATCACTTCCGAAAAACTGATTGGGTGTTCACATGATGGTAAGCCGTAGTATGCGTCTCTCTCTCTCTCTCACACACACACACACACACACACACACACACACACACGTGCAGATGTGAGCGCGAGGCAGTCGATGGAAAGAAGCGGCGTAATGATGACGTAAGTGATTAACTTAATGGGCAAGCAATCGACCCAGCGAGCGTGGGTAAATGAATTCGGCGAACGCGTACACGCGACTAAACGAATCAGGCATCGGCAATCAGAGCTGACTATATGAATGCTCGGAAAAGTGGCAGAGCAGCCTAATACACAGATCTCAGACTCATCCGTATCAGCCAGGGGGAGGGGGGTTCACGTGTGTGTTCGTGCGTGTGTGTGTATATGTGAGAGCATATATAGACATACAAAATTGAAACAATTACAGGGAGGAGGGGGTAAGGTCATCCTAACCCCTTATAATGGCTGCGCCAACGTACGACACTTCTCCCCGTGTATGGCATGCCACCCCACGCGCTTCTTACATCGCCGCGCTCACGCTATGCTGTCGTGCACCTTTCCCGCAAGGCACCGGTACACTACGCCGAAGTACGCCAAGGAATACCAGGCGTCTCCCTCAACTTCATTTGGGGTGTTTAGTAGTTTTTTTTTTTTGTTTGTGCTTTTTATCTATACGCTTCTGTTTTCAACCCCACGCATTCGCTTAACGCCGGCAACGGGAGGCTTTCCGGTAAGACAGTCGCCCCGCCGGCACCCCACTACCAAAACCCATCAGCCTGGTACAAATTGGGCATGACGGGGCGTTTCTCCCTCCAGGGAGGAGGAGAAGGAGTAAAGGGGGGAGAGTGAGAAATGAAGGGGAGACGTCACTATATGGCTGGGTTGGGGATAAGAGGGGGGCTCGGCACCCCACATACACAGACACTGGCTAAAAACAGTAGCCCGGGATCCGGAAGAGAGGAGACTAGAACACTCATATTCACAAAAAAAAGCAAAAAAAGAGAGATCATTTTATCCGGGTCTGAAAGGTAGCGGCTCTAAATCATCCCGGCCGATTTTTTTATTACTTTCGTTCTTCACCGATTTTAGTACTCTATTACTTATTCATTGAGAACACGGAGCGCGAAGGCGCTTCGCGTAAAGCAGAGAAAGAATCCCCCTGGTCTTCAAGCCGGCATCTTTGAGCAGAAGCTTTGTGTTGAGAGTTCTGAATCTTGGGCGCAAACGGCGGCGCTCCTGCTATTATTTTTAAGCGATTTCATAAAACATACAAACTTAAGTAGCGGCCTCGCACGCGGAAAGCTCGGCGCCGACGAGCGTACAGAAATGCGGCCCTCAAAGGTTCGCCGGTCACACGTGTATTTGTACGCGCCGTTTTCCAATAACAGGTGCTCTCTCGATCGTGTGCTTGTCGGCGACGAGCCTGTTTCTGATATGGCAATCTGATCTTTTATCGAGGTGAGTTGCCATTTCTCGTTGCCACGTTTCGTGGTTTGCCTGGATATGAACGCATGGCCGTCGTTGTTGAATGCAGCAACCAAGTGTCACGCTGCTAAGCATGTAAATGAAGGTACAGTCGCGCTCAATATGGCTTGCAACACGGGAGCGCGTGGCCTCGCGAGTTCAAAGAGTGAGCGTGGCTTCAACTTGTTTTCATTTCAACAACTAAATGATATTTCCTTATTTGTGATCCACCCCAAGTAAGAGAACAGCGTTTAGTTATGGTAATAAGAGCTAGTGGACTGCTATGCGCAGGTTTTGAACTCTTGAGGCCACGCGCTCCCGTGCTGCAAGTCATATTGAGCGCGACTGTACAATTAATTACCGGCATGGAGGAAACACACAGTTAGGAGGGAGCATTGCGAAGTGAGAAAGAAAGAAAGAAAGAAAGAAAGAAAGAAAGAAAGAAAGAAAGAAAGAAAGAAAGAAAGAAAGAAAGAAAGAAAGAAAGAAAGAAAGAAAGAAAGAAAGAAAGAAAGAAAGAAAGAGTGAGTGAGTGAGTGAGTGAGTGAGTGAGTGAGTGAGTGAGTGAGTGAGTGAGTGAGTGAGTGAGTGAGTGAGTGAGTGAGTGAGTGAGTGAGTGAGTGAGTGAGTGAGTGAGTGAGTGAGTGAGTGAGTGAGTGAGTGAGTGAGTGAGTGAGTGAGTGAGTGAGTGAGTGAGTGAGTGAGTGAGTGAGTGAGTGTCAGGCACGTAGACGCAAAGCTTCGCTTGCGCCCACTTTCCCGACAGGGCAAAAGCTCCTGAATTTTTGAACAAGCATTTGCTCTAGAGAAACTTACTTTTCACACTGTATTCGCCTATTAATAAAAAAAAAGAAACATGAAAAGGAAGAAAGAAAGGAAAAGAGATAACGTACGAGGAAAGCCACCCTACATCATATTCTTTTTCTTTCTAGCCCTCTTCGCTCATCATTTCATTGATCTTTGTCAGCATCCGTCTTCATCCATGTACGTGGCGCGCTCAGAGAGAGCGCTTTGTTTCAGAGCTTCCTCTGTACGGCTTTTTTTTTAAATAGCGTAGGAACAAGCACCCATACCCTCACATTAAAAAAAAAAGAGAAAAGAAAACTAGAAGACACGTCATGCGAAACGCTTCTTTGATCATAGATTACTTTATTTCCAGTCGATTCCTCATCGTTTCGTTATTAACGAGCCTTAAAGCGATAAAAAAGCACAAAAAAAACGAAAGCTCGTTTCCTGAGGGAACCTTTATTTCATAGCTCAATAAGGAAAACTTTGCATAAATAAATATCAGCGCGGGATGAAAGCGAAATCTAAACGGGTCTGCGCTGATGTAGTCGGTGCACAGTTATCGAATATTTTCGGAGACAAAAGGGGGGCAAAATGGTTTTTTTTTTTTCATCGCTCCGTTATTAACAAGCGCCATAGTGAAACGGGGGCTTGTTCGAAAAGGGGGGCCCGCCTATTACAAATCGAAGTTGTAAAGAATGTTTGAAAAAGTTAAACTAGAACGGCCTAGGCAAGACCAATCAGAAGTAAGCGAACATATTGGAAACAAGCTCTGCATGTGTGTACTATATGTGCAGGCCTCGGTGTGCAGCCATCGATGAGCGCCTTAGTAATAAAGAGATATAAAAGAAAGAAAGAAAGAAAGAAAGAAAGAAAGAAAGAAAGAAAGAAAGAAAGAAAGAAAGAAAGAAAGAAAGAAAGAAAGAAAGAAAGAAAGAAAGAAAGAAAGAAAGAAAGAAAGAAAGAAAGAAAGAAAGAAAGAAAGAAAGAAAGAAGAGTGAAGCGTGCCTAAGACGCAGACGCTTTCCCCGTTCATAGCAGATATAGGTAAATCAGAGCAGACAGCCGGTGTCTTTTAGTATTTTTTTTCTCTCCTGCTTCAGCCGTTCGCGTTTGTGGCAGCTTGCGCTCCCGCTGGCCCCACACATTTCACACTCCGGGGTTTTCTTCTTTTTTTTTAAGTTCTTGTTCTGAATGTATACTTTCTTTTTCTTGCTTCTTTCGCTAAAGCTGCTTGTGCAGGCAAGCTTGAAATTAAGGGCGGCGCATCTGTGGGGAGGATACAGGGGCGCGCACTGCATGCGGGCGCGCAGGAAAAGCATCATGGCGCTATAGAATGTGCACGGTCGCCTGATCGCCCCTGCCAATCGCTCTGAATACCAGCTCAATATTGTTGCTGCCAGTATGATGCATTCCTTTCTTTTATTTTTAAATTCAGTTCCGTTGCTTCGGTTGTTGTGGTGGGGTTTATTTCTCGCTTTTTCTGAGTAGAGTGGCGTTTCAGCACTGATTTTTGACAACGGTGCATTACAGTCTGGCTTCTAAGAGGACCGACCGGAACACCCAGCGCTATTTGCGTCACATTCCTGGTACCTGCAACATCTGTCGGGTAGTTTTACACTTATACTACAGCCCTATGCAGGGCTATTTCTTCTTTTTTTCTATTTCTTCTTTTTTGCTTTCCTGCAGCGACAGTTACGGACACTCCAGCGGAATTCACGCCGTCGCCGTGATGTCCTGCATAATTTTATGATGTTTGTGTCGTGATCTCGATTCCCTCGATCCCATTTCTCGCCGTAGGGTAGCAAACCAACCGGACGCACGTCTGATTAACCTCCTTGCCTTTCCTTATTTCCCACGTTGTTCCCTCCAATTCGAAAGTAGCCACCATGGTGCATACCTGAGCCTGGGTGCGTAGTTGGGGCGCCGAAACCGGAGCGTGTTTGAAAAGTCCCGAAGCGTTAACGGTACGGCTTTCAGATTTGCTACCCTCGCTGCACCTTGGGATGTCCAAGAGGTGAGACTAATGTAAACGAAACAAGTACGCGTCGTTCGCGCTTAGAACTGGAAATGATTCTCCGTTCGTTTTATCGTGATATATTTCGCAAGCTTCGCTACGTTTTGCCGCATTGCACTTATGTACTGCGGTAGAACCGCAGTACATTAGTGCACTAGTACAGGTGTGCTTGGTCTACAGAGCAAACACGGGCAAAGGTGTCGCTGCCTTCCCTACGTACAAAGGAGTCGCTTCCTTCCCTGATGCACGTACATCGTAATGAGGGGCGTACAAAAAATTTACGAGCCGATACCGCGATGTGATGACGAGGCACGCCGTAGCATGGGACTTTGGATTAACTCTGACTACGTGGGCCTCGTTAACGTGCACCAAACTCGAAGTACACGGATGTTTTTGCATTTAGCCCCAATTTAAACGCGTATAAGACTCCCATCCAAATCTATCTATGGAAAATGAGTTTTTCGGAAGCTCCCGCGCGCTAGAGAAAGTTCCATGAGGCGAAGCTTCACTGCTAAAAAACATGTATGGTAGTTTATTTTTGAAGTGTTGCGCTACGTTGGTAGATAACGATATTTCCATTTGACGATACCCTGGCGGATGAAGCTGCGCCGACGCACGCTCCCCAAAGAATGGTCTGCCCGCAAACCTAACACAACCCTAATCAATGCGTTTACCCATCCATACTCTATGCACCCACCCTTTCTCCTCTGCAGAAGATCTAAGCCGCTCCTTAAGCAAACATGCGTGCATACTCGTAGGGAAGGCAGCGACTCCTTCGCCCGTGTTTGCTCTGTAGACGAAGCACCCCTCCCAAATCTGAAGTATGCGGGTACTACGCCGTAACAGTTCCGTGCAGCGCAATAAACTTGTCAAGCGCATTCGCCTGACAATGTCCTGTGTCACGTGGCGCGTTGTACGGACAATCAATCAATCAATCAATCAATCAATCAATCAATCAATCAATCAATCAATCAATCAATCAATCAATCAATCAATCAATCAATCAATTAATCAGTCAATCAATCAATCAATCTGTTAGTTGAATAAAGACACGTGTGCTGACCAGTAAAATCAGCTAAATGTCGCGATTTCAAGTCGACCATTGGCTCTGAAAACGATACATGGCGTCGCATGGAGGCGGCATTGTGTAGAGTAACACAGTAACATGGCTTCTTGTGACCGCGTTAATGCGAAACTACATATAGTGAATTATGATTGGCACAGTTTAAAAACAAAGATAGCGCATGATATATCGAAGATGAGAACGACATGGACATTACAAATAAAGGCTCGCGATGTAGCAACGCTTATTTCATATTTATATCTATAAAATTATTTACCTCTCGTTATTGATATTAATGTTTTGAAAATACTACCCGATTCGTGGCCTATCGCCTATAGTGGTCGTGTGCTGAGAGTGTTAAGGACTAAATCACCGCCACCACCGCCACGACAACCATCATCATCATCAGGATAGCATTATACAATGTTGTATACTATGCGCGTGGTGTCGCGTGCGGGTCACAGGCAGAGGGTCATCATCCGTCGTGAGCCGTGTAAATTTTTGGGCGACCGTTCCATTCCGCCTGCGTCTGGAACAGGGCGATGGATGAGATGAAACAGGGCTGTTGTTCAGGTTGTATGATTTCGAGTTATTTGTGAGGATAAAATCAGGCTATCATTTTTTCTCGCCATTACCTTCCCTTTTCCTACAAAGCGCAATTTTTCCTAGGCTCTGTCTGAAGACGGCTTGGACGTAGCTATACATGGAGAACAGTCAATTATAAATGGCAACTCGTAAGCTGCTTCATTGCATTTAATTTGTTGCAACATCGGAGTCTAAACATGACAGAACGCAGTATATTCACAAGGTAGAAAGAGAGAAACATCTCTAGGAAGAATAGGAGAATGCATTAAAATTCACTACTTATGAAAACCTAGAAATACTAAACACAAATATAAATTTAGGCATAGATATATGGCAAACTGGAAAACATCAGGAAAAAAAGAACAAGATGGAACGAGCGGGCAAACAGGTAAAATGATGCGATTAATTGGTCACTGTTAGCTGAAGTGTTTGTGAAACGTTGCTTGCCCCTAGTATCTGCAGTGAAAGCGGAAAGGCGGTTCCACTCTTCGCAAGTCCATCGGAAAATTATGACTCTGCCTGTATACAGGTACAGTTGGAACCCGCAATAACGAAATCGGCGGGGAAAGCACAGAATTTCGCTGTTGCGGAAATTTCGTTGGCGCGAGAATGCGGCAGAAAAGACATGGAATTTACAAAAACACACCTTTTATTTCCAAAAGTCAGTAAGTTTGTTTTTTGCGGGCCTTACCATGCAGCACTTTCATGCCTCTCGATCGGTAATCTCGTTTGCAACGGCACAAAGTTCGCCCACTGGTCAGTGACGGCGGCACTGCGCTGTCACCAGTACCGTCATCAAGTGCGCCTACAGGCGAACCTTCTTCCGGCTCCGCTGGATCAGCGGGGATCAGCGCAAAATCGTAGACAGCGAGCTGCACGCAACGCCGAAATCTTCGGCGATGTCCATTTTTTTCCTGCCCTTTTCCACCTCGCTAATGATTGCAGCCTTATCTTCCAGCGTGATGAACTTTCGCTTTTTCGTTGGAGGCGGCATCTTCGCAGGCAGCGAAATCGGACGAAGTAATCGCAACACACAGTTCACGTTGCACCAAGCGACCAAGGAAACGCTCCACAAATGGTTCCACACATGCGACCATGTGCGCGCAAAGCCGACAAAGCCAAGCACATAGCCAAGCCAACGAACGCAACTCCATGAGGAATGTGGATTTGGTTACGTAGTCCGCGATAACGAGCAGGTGTTTCGGCAGGCCATCATCATCATCATTATTTCCAGCTTTGTTTTTTTGTAAACAACGATGGCGGCTGCTTCTTAAGTGCGCTGTAGCGATAGTTTTGAACAATTTAAGTGTAGCATGAATGCATTTCACCAGTTCTCGAATGTAGTCAACGTTGCGAGAGTAGATTATTTGCGCACTCCTGTTTCAAAAATTTCGTCAACGAGGGACTGCGGTATGAATATCTTTCGTAGTCGCGAGTTACGAAATGCATTGACTCCTATGGGCGTTCGCCGGTGCTCCGAAAATATTTCGTTGCGGCGAGAATTTCGTTCCCTCGGGATTTCGTTATCGCGGGTTTCGACTGTAATAAATTCAATGTTTTAATGACAAGACCGCTAAAATAAAGCTGTATAAAGGAATACGATATACTCGATCCGCACGGATTTACATGCAGAAGTTTATAGGCCATCGATGACTGTCTCAATAAAATTTTGCGAAGATTCGCCGAGAGTAGTCGTACCTCTCGGCAGTGCTGCACGGATTAGGGGAGACACGGTGTATAGGTTTAAACGAGAGGTCGGGGAACCCGATCGCCTAAGCAAACTCAAGTTTCGCGATGCGCGTGGTGCGCGATATTTACACCAAGCACAGCACCACCTAAAAGCCCTGCGGGCTCGCGGAGGTGTCGAGCACTGTTGACCGTCCAAACTTCTAGGAAGAACGGAGGCTGTCGGGCGACCGAGAAAGACAAACACATAAATAAAGGACTCCGGGATTTTGGTGAAGTGCAGAAGCCAGCCGTGTGTGCAGAACCTTACGTGTTACTGAAAAGTTTCCTCACGGGGCGTCGTAGTTCAGGGCCGTGGGGGAACCAGGAAAAAAAAAAAAAAGACAATTGACGCGACAGCACCCAGAGGAACGGCGGTTACAGAGAGGGGCGGAACGCCGCCGCATGTTCGCAAAGCGGCGTCGTTTTGCGAAATGGCGGAATTCAAACTTTATATTACAGCCAAATCGTGGAACAACACCGAGCGACCGTTACTATTTTAACAAGTTATCTAATCAAGTACTCTTTTAATCACGAGTCAATTCACTCCCGTATACCTGTCCTGTATTGGCGGAGCCAGGGGGGAAGGGTGCGCGGTTAACACCATACTCCCCCATACGCAATTTTTGTATTTTCTATATATATATATATATATATATATATATATATATATATATATATATATATATATATATATATATATATATATGTACGCGCGCATACAAACACATGTACAAACCTTGATGAAACGGACCTTCATAAACCTCTGGCCTTTCTGGTTGCATTCTTTACGATTGCTGAAAACTGATTCTGTCCCTCTATACACACGTGACTTCGTTACGTGTTTACACAAACTTTGTCTCTACGTGTTCTTCGTAGGTGTTTTTTCCAGTAACTAGCTAGCGCAAAAAGCATGTACGAACTGCCACCAAGTGCTCCCTTTCACAACACTCTTCAACCTGGTTTCGTTCGCGTCGGGCTTCTAGATGTCGCAGACAGCCGAAGATTATAACCCCCACCCGCCGCTGTCTCACCGTACGACAAAGACCCCAACCTCACCGCCTCTATTAGCCCCGAGAAGTTGGAGTGGCGCCGCCTGGCGGGCGGCCTGGGTGACGTCACGGCACGGACTCTTCGTCGCCTGCCGTGGCGCGCCTACAAAACACGCGCCCGCTTCGTAGGCTGTTGCGCTGTTAGCGTTCGCTTTTTGCTTGTCTCACGCTTAAGATAAACGACAAAAACAGCAGCGATAATGTTCCTGGTAAAACAGTGAGGAACTATTCGTTTTTTCTGCACAATCGCCAACGGTGCCCGCGCCCTGTCGTGAACAATTTGAAAGGGGTGATCAGGTTTGTTGTTGTACCCCGCAGTTAACCCCAAGGATGGGTTCGACTCCCAGCCACGGCAGCTGCATTCATATGGAGGCGATAAGCAAGAACATGCCTGTGCTTAGATACAGGAGCACATTAAAGAATCCCAGGTGGTAAAAATTATTCTACAGCATGCCTCATAGCATGTAGTGGTTTTGACACGTAATACACCATATTCGCATTATTGAGATGCGTCGTTGACAGGCGATTATTTAAGCAATATGCTGGTTTCGCTTCCACAAGCGTCATTTGTATCGGACGCATCCGCGCAACTGTGGAGAGCGTTTTGCCGGTGCTTCAAGCCCCGCGCACGCGTGATTGCGAAACTATTATTGCTGTCAGATTGTCTTCCTGAAGTATCGTAGCAATGGTTCTGTCACGCTCGTAAGTATAGTTGAGATAGCCACCTCATAAATTAATTTTCCTCGCAGTTGATTACCCCTGAGCAGCATCAACCTGTGTGTGGACCTGACGTACGAGACCAATCGTTGCCTCATTGAGGTGAAGCTCGTTTCATTATCACGTGGTCCACGCCGCTAAGTACACCATCGAAACAGTTCATTTGAAATTTCTGGCATTTTTTTTGCGAACGGTTACTAGCACAGCTCCCACGTGAAGTGAACATTACCATTTGTTACGCGGCGGTAGATCGGACCAGCAGTTCGCGTAAATCGAGGTATAATATTAATATCCGGGGTTTATATCCCAAAACCACGATATGATTATGAGGGATGCCGTAGTGGAGGGCTCCGGAAATTTTGATCCACTGGTTTTCTTTAACGAGCACTGACATCGCACAGTAGACGGGCCTCAACCATTTCGCTTCCGTCGAAATGCGACCGCCGTGGCCGCGATTGAACCCGCGACCTTGAGGTCAGCAGCCGAGCACCGTAACCACTACACCACCGTGGCGGACCAAATCAGGGTATGCGACTACATAATCCCTGACGGCTCTTGAGAAGAAACCTGAACATATGATCCAAGTGTACCGACACCTCGGCATTTCCGAAACCGTTGCGTGTGTGGCAGTGTTATTTTGTTTGATTTTCCAAATATTATAAGTGATTGTGTACGACAGACACCTGCATGTAAAGCCTCGTATAGCAGAAAGCCTGTTCTGTCAAATCATTTGCAGAGGCAGACAAATTAACTTGCACGATAAACCGCAACGTAGTTAGTAAACGAAAAACTTTCTAACTTGTAATACTTCGGCCCAGATATTTTAACCTTGGAGTCTATGCATCGCTGTAATGAAGTTTAGCATTAGTATTTTCTTGGCACCGATTTCTTGGAGTACGCGGTGATAACAACGAATGTCTTGCGGTCTTGCATTACCATTTTCACAGTGGGTCTTCTGTTCGGACAGAAGTTTGCCCATCCTAAGCTATATTAGCCGAACTTTCTACGAACGTAGCCGAACGTTAAAGAGTGGTACGGGAAGCAACTTGGCACTTCATTGCATAAAACAGTGCGCGTTAGCCCACTGCGCACCTGAGCTGGAGAAGACGCGAGTACTTAAAAGATATAGAAGAACAAGTTGGGCAGCAGATGCATCAGCAAGCCGTCTCTTGACCTATTTTCATGTGAAATAGACTATCTCGATGATTAGTGCGTTAGGCCATTTTATCTGGTTTTATCTGGTTTTACTATGTGGCAGTGTTAGAGGTAACATGTGGTGCTTTTCATAGCTTTATATTTGCAATCGACGCAAAATAAAGTTCAGTTGCGAGTGCGCCTCTTTCCTGTCATCTTCTTTCTTACCAATTCGTACGCGGCGCTACACCCAAAAACCTGTAATGAAATACCAACTAGCCTGCATTGACACCCCTGTCCAGCTTAGTTACCTTCCGCTAGTAATAAATACTTCAACCTTGTACCTTTCCTGATTTGCATCGTGAAATTTAGGAGTAATCGCCACCGTATAGCGAAGCAGTGGGCACACGGCGGGCGCAGAAAGAAGCGACTGTCGGGGGCGGAGCAGGCGAGTCCTTGCCGTGACGTCATTTCGCCGCGACTGCAGCGACGCCAGTGTTCGTTCTCGGGGCTAATATAGAGGGCTTTGCTCCAACTCACCGTCTCTCACTGTCGCCCGCATACTTTCCTATGCCAGCATGGGGACGCGTTGTTTTCCGACTCGATTCCTTTCCCCGTTGTCTTCACGGCGGGCAGCCCGTAGTCTGAAGTTTTGTAATCAGGTATACGGTCCCCCTCGCGTGCGCGCGGCTCCCCAAACCTGCAAGGCATGTGTATAAGCAGAAGCGACAGCGCCGGAGAACAGGGAAGCCTCCGGTAACGGTGCGTGTATAAAACGCCCTGAACCTGAGAGAGAAGAGAGAGGTGGTCATCCCTCTTTCCACTCTCTAGCTCGCCATTTCGTCCCCATCCGGGATGCGGGAGGAAAGTAGACCCCCTCACCGCGCACTAAAGCAGGGAAGAAAGAAAGGAAACCGGGGGAAAGGGATAATCGATCCCCTCCCCAGGGTAGCTAACCTTTTTTCCTAGCGTATTTAGTCGAGAAGGGGAGCGCGCCTAACAGCGTCACGCTGGGGGAGGTCGCGGCGGTGCTTATACGTGTCTTCCCGTAGGGATGGGGAGGAAAGGTTGGGAGGGATAGCGTTTCCCCTTCTTCCCGGCCTGAAAAGTGCGTGCGCAAAGCGAGCCCTCTCGCGCGCGATCTGGAAAGAACACCGCGGCCCTCTACCTGCCAACGTTGCCTTCCCGGACCGCGGAAAAGTGATCTTGCAGGCGTCGAGGTAGCTTTTTTTTTACGTTCCGCGGATGGACGAGGGGAAGCGGTTAGTTAGATGAGCGGGGAGACAAAATGAAGAAAAAAGAGCGGGCACGAAATGGCGCTGACATTTTCTGGCAAGGATCTGGCTCCGTCAGATTGCGACAGGTGAGCTCGATGTTGTGCAGCGGTGGCGGCATCGCGATGCCGCGGTGGGGGTCAAATATCTCCCCAGACAGTGTGCGTATGTCGGTTAGGTCTCAGTTTCTGCCAAGAAGCTACAGAAGTTATCTGATATGCCAATAAAATTTGTTGCCGGGCTAGTTGGTGCATAGTTAAAATATAAGACGGTGGCGCAAAAAGGGACAAGGACGAAACAGGAAGAAGAGACGTATACAAGCGCACTTGTATGTGCGCTTGTATACGTCTCTTCTTCCTGTTTCGTCCTTGTCCCTTTTTGCGCCACCGTCTTATACTTTAT
The DNA here is from genome assembly GCF_013339695.2 of Rhipicephalus sanguineus. Lineage (NCBI taxonomy): Eukaryota > Metazoa > Arthropoda > Arachnida > Ixodida > Ixodidae > Rhipicephalus > Rhipicephalus sanguineus. Next base: position 67,334,927 of record NC_051184.2, on the reverse strand, counting down.
CTGATATGCTTCTCCTGTCTAGAATACACGCAAACAATGCGACATTATGCAAATTGAGTCCTATAAAAAAAGCCATTCGCTTGATATGCCGCAGGTTCGACAGAGATTTTTCACCCTCTACAGTACTTTCAACCCTAGGCTTACAACCGCTCACAGATCGCCGACGCACTGAATCTCTCAAGTTCCGGCACTGCATAATTAACTTCTCTAGTCGGCTCTCTGCATATCATTACCTAATTCCTGCTGTACCATCTAACATTAGAAGCCACCATCACCTAAACATCAAGCCTTATTTCGCCCGTACTAATAATAAAGCACGAAAACGAGCCTCGGTCAAAGCATACATAAGGCGCATCCACGTTGATTGAAATATGAAAAAAAAAAGAAATATGCAGCAACGCATGGCTTTCACCGAACAACAGCTCCTTTCGCACTCGGGCACTTACGAAAGAGAAATCCACTGAAAGGCGGCTGTACAGCCAACAACAAAAGTCTACGGAGCCCGACGTATCCGAAAAGTGGAATTCCCATTTAGGCTGAGAACATAGCCTCTAATGAATGTTTTTAGCCTGCAGTACTCTTTGCGGCCCACATAGTCATGACAGCAGTCGTGTTCTTCAGTATACTAAACATATGTCGCGGCTGTGTTACCTATGAGCAGAATGGTCAAACTTGCTTGTAGACAAACGTTGTGGCAGTGTGTGTGCAATAAGCTATTCGAGGGCGCAGACGTGTGTGTGTGTGTTTGAGAGTGAGTGTGTGTGTGTGTTTGTGAGTGAGTGAGTGAGTGAGTGAGTGAGTGAGTGAGTGAGTGAGTGAGTGAGTGAGTGAGTGAGTGAGTGAGTGAGTGAGTGAGTGAGTGAGTGAGTGAGTGAGTGAGTGAGTGAGTGAGTGAGTGAGTGAGTGAGTGAGTGAGTGAGTGAGTGAGTGAGTGAGTGAGTGAGTGAGTGAGTGAGTGAGTGAGTGAGTGAGTGAGTGAGTGAGTGAGTGAGCGAGTGAGCGAGTGAGCGCGCGTTTTTGACGGACAGTCCTTAGGAACACGTATCGAAGGGTGTCTGCGTCAGTGTGACGTCAAGCGTTTGCCTCAGGCGCTTGAATGAGTCTCGAGCCCATTCACCTTCGCCACATGCATCGATATCCGGGACCACTTTCACCGTTTCCACGTACACCCTCTTAATTCAGCAGGCATCCTCTCGACTACAACCAACACACAGGCACCTTGAATGCATGTGCGGCGCCCATCAAACGGCGCTCGCGCGAGACTTCCTCCCGAGAAAAACCCGCACGGAGGCTCTCTGTGCCACACAAGCGCTATTACGCTTACATACGTATATATACACGCGCACACACACACAGACACACACACACGCGCACACACACACACACACACACACACACACACACACACACACACACACACACACACACACACACACACACAACCACACACACACACACACACACCGGAGGCGCAGGCAGGTCGTTCCTTTTGTGCCCGCCGCGCTGATGGCTCCGGGCCCGGCGCTTTTTCCCCATACTTTCCCCGCGGACCCATTTTTATTCATTTTCCCTCCCTTTTGTTCCCCGTCCCACAGCACACAGGCGCCGCGGCGCAAAGCTTCTGTCTCTTCTCTCTCTTTCTCACTTATTTCTCTTGGCTACCGTACCCTTCACGTCCCCCATCAGCCTTTTCATCCCTACCGGTGTAGTTGGCGTGCCAGAGCCCCCAGCCCCTTCCGGGCGCGCGCGCGTACGAGCGGGGTAATCGCGCGGGCGCTGGTGCCCAGCGGTTGTCCACCTACAACGCCTGCTGCGCCTAGAACACGGTAAATGAAGAAGAAAGGTTTAGCGGTAACATGTTCGGCGAGGTGGCTGGCGAGCGAACCGGGAGCGTTGTCCGAAACGTCCGACTGGATTAAGCGTCCGCCTTATTTCGCACTTTCCTCTTCGCGGAAGTAACGTTTAGACGACCTGGAAGCTATTCGGCTGAACACGATAGCTGGGGCGCCAACGGCGATTGTGAAAGTAGGATCGTGTGGAGTGAACTCCTGCTCGTCTTGCAATTCCCTCGCAGAAGCGAATTTAGACGACCTCTAGGCTTTTTCTCCGTACGCCTGGTGTCTTCGCGTTCGTTTGATGGCTGACATAGGAGCAGGAGCAGTGTGAGACAGTGTGCCTACGGCGAACACATGCCTATTGCAGTAAGGTAGAAAGGTGGGCGCGTCGGAATCGATGCTTACCTTTTCTGTGTGTCTCCATCGTTTTCGCACTGGTTTTCCAAGTATAAGTACCTATTGTATGTACGTCACTTGTGACGAGGAACTTGGATAGCTTATACACACACCTCACAAACACGGCGCCAATTCACTGTAAAGTCGTTTCTCATTTTGCTGAGAAGGTTGAGTTAGTATTTAACTAGCTTGCTTACATGCAACTACCGATTAATTTCGTCCACACTCATCGCCTCAAAAAAACAGTATTTGGAAACGAGACGGGAAGAAGCGTGAGTGGTCCGCAGGTTGACCAATTATCAGATACAGAGAGGAAAAAAATAGACGCGAAGGCAGAAAGGGTGCCTTAAAACAACGTTGTACAAGAAATGGTGAAGACTACGTGGGAACACGCTGACACACTTGACGAAAACTGCCTACAGGTGACTCCTGAGCACTGTTATGCCAGGGCTCCCAACCCAAACTTCCTTGCTTCAACAAGGCATTCAAGCTGGTAGAACGTCTGACGCAACCAGCGTCAACACCCGCTGATGCAACGAGACGGGAGTCTTACGCAATCCCCGGCAACTCCGGCGATGCGGCTGACGCAACCAGCGTCAACACCAGCTGATGCAACGAGGCAGGAGCCTTACGCAATCCCCGGCAACTCCGGCGATGCGTCTGACGCAACCGACGGAAATCTCTCCCGCAACGTGCGGCAAGCCCTCTCCCCCGCGGATCCGGTTCCAGCCAGCGACCCACGGCGGTTCCTGATTGGAGGCTTCGAACTACTGGCTGATGCAAGGGGTCGGCCAGGGCTATAAAAGAACCAAGCTGCGCGGAGAGAGTCAGCGAACGAAGAAATCCCGGCTCGTCGTCGCACCTCTGTGCGAGCCCAATAAGCTGTCGGCCCCCGTGCCGAATATGTAACGTCTCTGTTTATATGTATATAAATTTGCCTTGACTCACCGTCGCCTTGATCGCTCCGTCTATCAGCTCTGCGCAGAAGCAGTCGCAAGCTGAGACACCTGTTACCCAACAGCACATGCATTCTTTAGCCTGAAGGCAAATGCCAACTATTTCACGTTATCAGCTACCACCGGAATCCGGCATTCGCGAATCGAACCGCAGACCTCCGTCACAGCATCCGAATTGCTTGCAGCCACTGATATAGAGTGGCAATATATTCCGCGGGGTCGAGTACGTTCATTGCACTAATCCGCGGCACGCAACCGACATGGCTCGTTGAAAGGCAGCGACGCAGCTTCACATGTGGACATGCGCTCACTTCGAAGACGGCGAGAGCATGGTGGTCCGGCCATCGATGAGGCTGTAGATCCGGATACTGCGGGTGCCATGTGCGAAGAGAAAAAGAGAGGAGAGAGGGGCGCGTACGCGCGGTTATCCATCCAACCTAGCGTGTGCCTTTGCCCCTTTCCGAAGTGTAGCGGAGGGCTGCTGCTTTGTCGTGCGCGGACGAGACACAGTGCTTCGCTGTACGGCGAATGGAATGATCGAAGGTCGATGATGTATAGGGCTAATATAAGCGCGCGTAACAAAGGGTCGACGGGCAGCGTCAGAATGCGGGCAAAATCCGACGATGCCGTATTCCTTAAAGAAAGCCATTCACCCTGCAGGTTCACAAGCTGCAGTGCTTAAGTTTGATCGAAATGACACTGGAGAGCAGAAATTCAAGTGACCACAAAGACGACATGCTTTGTCTTGCTGTACCGAAGTTGTTCGCGCAGCGAAGAAACACTTCGGAGTTATGAAACTCTTGTATCGCATTCGAGAGCCCCAGCGACTCGGGGAATCGGAGCACTTCAGACATATCTAATTTGCCCAAAAATGAACGAAGGACAAGAAAGAGACAGGCCAACCAACCAGCCCGACTCTCATCATTAATGAAGCACTGAACTCGAATAACGCTCAGGAGGGTCGGTGAGCACAGCAAGAAAGGCGATTTTGCTTGCTGTAGACGATGCGTAGAGAACTAAATGCAAACATTTTGCGCATGTTCTTCGACCTGAGCTTACGCAAGCGGTGCTGCTTTCATTAAAAAGCGCGCACCGTAGCTGGGCCAAGTCAGCACTTAGTAGACTCTGATGCTTCCTCTGCGTGCTAGGGGCAAGCCGTCACGAAAGCCTAACGGGTAAAGACCTATCTTACCTTACATTAGCGTTTCATGAGCATCACTGCGGCGTCTAATGTTTTCGAGCGCGTTATCAACGCGAGGCCAGCTGCGAATTGAATGTCTCTCCCCTCCCTCCGAACACAGAAACAAGCACGCACGTGAAAAAAAAAATAATAATTTCGGTCTCAGTAAACAGGAATCACGTTGAAACCACTGTAGGGACAGCCGCCAAACGACGCCGCTCACAACTCTATATCTGCGACAATTAACGTTTGCGTTTCGCACTATTATTTTTTTGTTTCATCTTTCCTTTTTCTTGCATCTTCTTCTTCTTCTTCTTCTTCTTCTTCTTTGGCCTGTTTAACATCCCTGCATTTACTTTCTCTCCTCTGTTGTTCTACCGCTGACTTCCCCTCCTCGTGATACTGCTACTGAACAGAACACTGGTCCCCCACATGTAAACAAATAACGCAGCATTCAGCTTTTCACTCAATATTTCGCTCTCCCCTCGCTATTACCTCCTCTCCGTTTGATAGCGAGCACGCTTACGAGTTGTGTACGGCACCCCTTTCCTCCCACTGAATCTCAAAGGACGGAGGCCCTCGTCCGTGCCACAAGCATCTCGAGTCCCGTTCATATATTCGCCGACGACGCCACCGACGCGTGCAAAGACAGCATTTCTCTCGTCCCCGCCAACACACACACACACACACACACACACACACACACACACACACACACACACACACACACACACACACACACACACACACACACACACACACACACACACACACACACACACACACACACACACACACACAAAAGCTAAGATAAAAAGGAAGAAAGCAAAGACGTGGCGTGGGGATTCGCAGTTTGCTAGTTCCCTCGAGCAGCGCACCCTACAACGCGGAGGGAAGCTGCCTAGCACAGCAAGATTCGCGTGTGTATACAAGGTACTGGTGCTTACGCTGCTTCGTTCGCTCTAAAGGGCCTGCCCTCGCAACTACCGCACCGCCCAGGTTGTTTGGACGCGATGCAGTGGGGGTTGATGCGGCAGTTAAATTCTTGTTTAGTTTCCTTCGACTGTCGTTTTTGTTGTTGCTTGTACACAGATCCTCGTTGCTGCTGCTTTACAAGCGCGAGTGTTCTTAGTTGTTGTTGTTACTTGTACGTACATTCTCGCTCCTGCTTTACAACTGCGAGTGCTGCCGCTTTTAGTGCTGATGGTGTTTGTCCGTGGACCTCCATCACAGGCGGGAGAAAGGTATGGTATGGAGTGCATACGGGTATGTACACACTGAGGTGCATGCTTCCCCGCATAACGAGCAGCGCTGGGGAAGAACGCCAACGAGGTGGTGATAAGAGCGCGGTAATTTTCGAAACGAGAAAGAGTGAATAAAATGGGAAGGAAACGACAAAATGAGAACGTCCGCGGGCGCGGAGCTAAAACAGCCGGGCGCAGCAGCGCTCGGGGCTGAGCTACAAGAATTCATCTTTCTAATTTTTCTTGCTCTCTCTGTGAAAGCGGCCGCTAACAACGACAACGCGTGCTTTTCGCGAAGCGGCTGCGGCGGCTTGTCAGACAGGACGGGGGATTTTGAAGGCGCGCTCTTTTATACGAACTAACGTGGGTGCGGGGAGGAGTTAACTCTAGCGCAAGCGACAGACCGGACTGGCGTGGTGGCGCCGTGGCTTTAGCGCCGAGTAATTTGTGCAGCGAATGGTGCAGGAAAAGTCGAAATAAAAAAAGGAAAAAAAAAAAAAACCTTCCGAAAGCCGGATGGGTTGGTTCTCCATACAGGACAAAATAGAAATCCGTGCGTTGGAAAAAACTTCTTTCCTGTTTTTCGTTTGAGCAGGCTCGACAGGGCTAAGTAAAGCAGGAACAGAGATGAATAGGAAGTTAGATTTGTGTTCGTAACGCGACCTAACCGTAAGCAGGATTTAAGAGTAAAACGAGTTTTGAACGCCAACTTATCTCGGGAAATAAAATTAAAACAGATTTTTTTCTTTGTTTTCTTGCGTGTGCGTTTCAGAATGAGCTAGCGCGAATATTGATTCGGTAAGTCTTAATCCTGACATTTTTACCTTGCTTAGCTTGACGGTGCTGTGCGGTATCCTGACCGCACCCAACGGGTAATACTGACTGTGCTAAGCCTAACCATGCAGTCTAACCTCATGTCAGTTAGAACGCGGACAGCCTATAGCACTATTGCGGAAGGACCTGCGGCACGTATCACAAATGGCGGTATCGATGAAGGCCCTACATTAATGAAACGTTGTGTATGTCACTGCAATGATTCCAATATGTTTCCTTACATAATAATAGTTGTTGGGGTTTTACGTCCCAAAACCACGATATGATCATGAGAGACGCCGTATTGGGGGGCTCCGGAAATTTCTACCATCTGGGGTTCTTTAACGTGTACCTAAACCTAAGTACAGAGGTGTTCTTTGCGTCCCCCCCCCCCATCGAAATGCGGGTGCCGTGGCCGGGATTCGAACCCGCGCCCTCGAGCTTAGCATAGCGACACCCTGTGTGCGAAACTACCACGGTGGCTACATGTTTTCTCACGGAAACCATACAGAGTCAGTCTATTTTTCATATATTGCTGTAAGAAACTTACAGAAACATGGGGAATTATTGGAATCGAACACGAAATGAATCAGTAGGGAGGCTATTTCTAAGCAGTGTTTTCGTGAGCATATGGAAATGAGTCGATCATTCATTCCATTATCTTTCCCCGTGGCAGAATGGATTGACAAACGTCAGACGTGGCTTGCGACACATCCAACTAGCACAAAAAAATACGACTGCGCGGAAAGCGAAAAGAAAAGCTGAGATAAGTTTTACCACACCGTACTTTTCGCAACACATACCGCAGTGGTATTAGTTAACGATCATAATAACACGCAAAAAAAAACACAAACCGTGCCACGTAATATGACTGCAGAGCCAGGAATATAAACAAAGGGTACTCATCAGGGCATGCAAGCTAACGAGTCAGTCTTCGATGAAATGTTCTGCACAAACGTTTGACGTCAAACATTAAGGTGGTAAAGAAAAGGAAAGAAGCATGCACACATACTAGAATATGAACGCCCTAGTGCCAAGCTCGATAAATCCCACGGAGGGTTTAGAGAAGGTGACGGCGGGCTTGGGACGTCGCTGGACTTCTCTACAGGGAATTTGCGTAAGCGATGAGCTTAGCCCTAGTCACTGGGGACGATATGTCAGTTCGTTTATCGCGACCTGTCCGCGTAAATCCTCGTTTTCAGCCGACTATTAACCCTTCTATAATTACGCAAAAAAAAAAGAAAAATAAAGAAAACAGTAAGTCAGAACATAGTCCTCCTCCCGCCTCTCTGTGAAGCGAACGGCACAGACACACACCCCTTCTCTATCCCCTCGTCCTTCATCCTAGGCTCAATAAGTCTCCCTTAGCGGACGCAGTACAGCACAAGCGGAAGCAACGCGCAGTGTCCGACGGCTGCACCATAATCCGCGACTCTAGCCCCCAACCAACAAGAGCCTACTCGACTGGCGAGTGTTAGGCGGCGTGGCTTCGCTGGGCACAAGCACGCCGGTGCATGCCCAGCCTGCGTGGCGATCTTCTTTCCCCGGGAGGCACGTTCGATGACTAAGTTGACTCGGCGCGCGCGTTAATCTGCATCGGTCGCAGCAGAGGAACGGCCGCTCGCACTTGGACGCGCACGCAGAGTCGCACGGCTCAGCGCTCTTTCGAGAGCTACCGCGCCTGCCAGCGTATGTAGGCTTCAGCGCGTGCTCATCGAAACGGAAGGCCCCAGTCTCCTCTCTCTCTCTCTCTTTCTGTCTGGCTGTCTCCCTCACTCTCTCCCCGCACCCCAGTCTCCCCCCCCCCCCCCCCATCTATATCACCTACCCGTACATCAGGATCCCCCTTTCTACATAAGCCTCGTTTCGCGTCCCTTCGGAGTGAGGCGGTCTTCTCCGTACGTGTTTGCAGCCGTGCGGCGAAGTAGGCAGTCTACGCGCGCAGGGAACGTCGCTAAAAGGCCTCGATCGAGGCGGGGAACGTGCGGGTGACGGAGCGACAGGAGTAGACTGGTCGCAACGCACTGCTTTGATATGTCTCTCGGAAAGTGCGCGGGGACGGAGACGGTGCTTGCTTTACTGTTGCTATGGGCGTCGTCGCGAAAACGTTCCTCTCTTAGACGATGCAACCAACCCTGCGTATTCCGTCGTAGCAGTGCACGAACAAGGTTATGACAGAAGGCTGGACAGTTTCGGTGCCAAAGTGATATACATCGTTTTTCCTTTATCTGCTTCCCTTATGCTGTGTCCCTACTTTCGCTATCATCTTGGCGCGGTTCGTTTCACACATTTGTGACCGATACAGGCAGTATATAAGGAACCTATTAGATAAAAAACTTCAGTTGAGACTGCAGCGTACGTCCTGTCTCCCATCCAGTTTCGTGAGTGTTCGTTGTCCCATGATCCCTTAGCATAGTTACGGTTTCTCTATGCATCGACGACAGAGGAGCGAGAAAAAAAAAAAACGGAGGAGCCAGAGCAGATTAACAAGCAACCAGACTGCTACTGGGAAACTTCCGAGAGGCATCGTTTGTATCAGCTGCTGCTTCTCTAATCACCGCAGGGAGGAAACTTTCACGAGAAAAACTCGGCTGGCGCGTCAAAGGCTTGAATTCTCAACCAAACAACACGGTTGTGTTTTTTTAAACGTCAGGAAAACAATTCAAACGGTCGACCGGCCAAAATCGACACCGCTATGAACTTTGCAAAAGTAAGAAACGGCAGTGAGTAGGCTTTGCCTTCACAAAGGTCATCGACTCTTCGCCCCTTTCTTCGTGAATGTGACACGCTCTGTTCTGTATTGCTTGCGTAGCCTCCGTGGGTGATAGCTCGCACTAACGCCTGAGGCCTCGCGCGGAGAGTAGGATGTTTAACTATCCCCGTCCTCCCGAAACACAAAACTACCGGGACTCTCCCACTGTTTCCAGGAAGCGAACGCCAGGGGGCGCAGGACGACACACAGTTTCAAGACAACGATTGCCCATCGCCGCGAACGAGAGTGCCCCGTTCCCCGCTGCACAGTCATCCCCTCAGAGTGCGGCTGGACACTACAGTTGGGCTCGACAGCGGCACCAGGGGGCGCTTTGTATATCAGCGCGCGTCGCACGCGTGTGAAACGATATTAACGTCCACCCCACCCCTCTCCCCTCACTCTTTTGCAATACCTCGCGCGAACAGCCGGTACGTCACACGCCGCGGCGGTCGTGGCGCCCCCTAGCGGCAACGAAGGGCGGCGTACGCGCTAAGCAAGAGTGTCGCAGGGTTCGGCGGCGGGCGTAATCTGTAGCGACACTGGGGAGGCGTGCGAAGTGGATAGGGTGGGCGGGGCAGCCCGACACGGAGTGATTCGCCACCTCTCATCGAGCCCTTACGAACGCTCCCCCCCCTCCTCCCCGCTTCTTCCCTACCCCCCCCCCCCCACCAATATCTACCCCCAACCGGGGCTACTTTCCATTACTTTTTTCCGCGCCATCGCTTTCCGTTCCCTAATCGCTTGCTTTCCGTTATCTTCGTGTATATGCCTGTTTATACGACTTTTTTCCAGCACGCAAGGAGGGGTCCATCCCCTCCCCGACACGTGTTTTGGAATGGCCTGTAATAATGGCGGTCGTACGCCGCACCTGACAATGGGGCGTTGCGGGCGGCCGTTCGTGGCGTGTAAGACAAACGGTTATTTTAACTGTCGAACCGAACGGGTGAGAAGAAATGAAGGGAAAACAAGAAAAAAAAGGCTATTTGAGAAATGTCGGTTACTTATCTCTCTGTTCGTGAGATGAAACAATCTTGCCTTCCTGCTCCAGTGATCTCACGCACCAGTCTTCCTTCTAATGTACATTCTTAGTTCCTTTTTTTTTTTGTTGCATTGAGTGTTCTGTACACCTCTGTCGAAGTTAAGGCTTTCCGGTTAAGACTAATGTGGCGCGGCAGCAGAAAACTTCGAGGCGTGTGTTGGAGCAGAAAGACGCTCATTCTCACCGGTGACAGTGCACATAGGTACGATAGCGCTGACAAAGTTCGTCGCCAGCGTTCTAGCACGCTGAAGTTGCAAAGCGGCAGGCCCTAAGTGGTCACTTTCGGCCGAGAAGCGACTGTCTTGAATCAGCCTCTCCTGCTCACTGCTTAATTTCGCAGTCTCGCCACTGCAGAACCGAGCAGCGAGCGAAACCAACCGTTTTCCGAGAATGTGTGATGGTTTGCGAAATAGAATACAGCGACGATGTGAAAAATGCGCTGTGAAAAAAAAAAAAACAAAAAGAAAAAACGCCAGGCCTGCGCGGAACACGCAGTCACAGCTAAAGCTGGAAGAGGGAATTTTCTAGGGCCGTTGTAAACTATCTTGGGGCGACTATTACAATTACAATAGGGGCCACCGCGACCGGGATTCGATCCCGCGACCTTCGAGCCAGCATTCGAGCACCATAACCACTATAGAACACCCGAGCGGGTACGAAAGAGAAATCGTAGTTGACTAAAAGCGTACAAGTGGCAGCTTCCCACGACCGAAAACATTTTGCGTTAATGTAACAGGGAGACGCGACATCTTAAGAGCATAAGTACGAAAAAAAAAAAAATAGAGAGTACAAGAAGAGGGTGACAGCTCTTGCTAAAAAGGCGTAGCAAACTTTCCCAGTGTGCAGCGCCCGGAACCGAAGCGATAGAAAATCGCGATTAGGTGACTTTGACGCGCTTGCCTTTTATCGCCGCTTTTCAGACGCCATCGGAGCGTTGCGCCGTAGAAAAACTTAGTAGCAGTAACGACTAAACGAAAAAAAAAACACGATGTATACGCAACGCTATACGCATGTGAATCTTTTACGAGCGTATTCGAGCGGGCAACAATGGAACTTCGAAACAGGCAACGACAGGCCTGAAGGCGTCAGAATATAAAGTAACAAGAAAAAAAAATGAAACCCGCAGCACAATGTCCGCATTCCTCGCTCGAAGTCATTTACTGAGGCCCAACTTCTCCGGATGTTAGCTAGATAAGATCAAATATGCTGAACACGCCCGTCGTGTGAAAGAAAAGGAAAAAGTGGTGCGAAGCTTTTAAAGCGCCGTTAAAATGGCTGTTTCGCCGCTGCTTTCGGAGCCTAAAACGATGCTATTCTCAGTCGCTCTAGGGACTTCTCAGCAGAATAAAAGCGCACAGGACGTAAAGGACGCAAAATTTTAATGCTCCTCGATGCGAATGCCAGAAACCGCTACGTAACACAACATTTCGTGCTTTTTTAAATATATGTTTGCTTTTATGTGATAGTTGTGAGCTCCTTCCTTCAGCTGTTTTCGAAGTATGCCGGAGTCGATTGCTGGAATCCCAGAATGCATTGCCAAAAATTAAGAAAACGAACATATAATACTCTCTACGAAGATTCAGAACTGCGGAACAACTTCTCAATAGAAATTAGTACCTCGCAGCAGTCAGTTGCTAAGCCGAAAGCACTTGATGCCTCATCAAACGCGAAAACTGACCGTCGGCGTCTTCGAGATTTGGCGAGACCTGACGGTACTTCGCGAGACCGGCGTCAGCGTAAACACGAATGATGCAAAAAACAGCTAAGTAATAAGAGCCGTTCAACGGTCACGTGATACTCAAGTGCATGTGTGTGTGCAGTCGACGTACTAAAAGTCGCATGACCTCAATGTAACATGACGACATCAGCGACGCCGTCATGACATCACATGATGACGTCGTCGCATGATATAGTCACTTGGCCGATCACGGAGGCTGTGCAAGACCACGTTAGGCTCAGAAAGCTTTTGGAGGCTGAGGGGGGAGGATCAATACATCGACTGACAAGAAAAAGAAGATGGCTTTCGCTTTCGGGTCGTCTTGGGTGATCGCATAAGGGACCCTGTGAGTTGCTTTTTAATAGTACTTTAAGAAGGACACGTGATTGCAGAAAACATAGGAATGAGCTAATGTGTATCTCCCATGGGAACAGCAAAGCAAAACCTTACAAACAGCCTAGAAAAGTTCTCAGTAATACACCGAAAAGTTTCAAACGCTGAAACGATGCCAACTTCACCAATACAGAAATGCCACACTGAGCGAAATCTATTTTGATCGTACAGATACTCGACGGACACAGTCGTTTCACTAAAACGAGGTGATGCATTGATTATAGATTCGTTTATAGTTTCGTCTCGAACATGCATGGTCTTCGACCAAGCAAGCATTCCTAAAGACACACTTCTTTAATTCACTGCAAACTTCGCAGCAGCGAGAACATATAATAGACCTGCACGATACTGCATCTCACTTCGTGCTAATGCCGTGCTCTGAAGCTCATTCACAAACAAAGTGAAAGAATGCAAATGAAACAAGCTTCAATAAACAAAATGAAGTACATAAGAATCCGGACGAAGAATGAACCGCGTTTCCTCTTTCCTTACCACCCCGGAAGTGTCATCTGGACAACCAAAGACGACTAAGGCAAAAGGCATCGCCGACTAAAATTTTCCGTTTTTATAAAGAACACCGCTCGCGCGCTGGCGCGAACGTTAACTTAAACCAATGCAGGACTTGATTTCAGTACCACTACACTCTACTGCATTTGCATTCCGGCTTCCATACACTGAAACTATAATATGTTTAATTTCAAAGAAAAAAAAACAACGAGGATCACGCGCCTGGTGCATCTGTTAGCATTTCCCTTGCCTCTCTAACGATCTTGAGAAATGAACACACTCAAATACAAACACACCAAAGTTCGAAACATTCGAACAATCTCGCGCGCTTCTTCGCTCGCGAAAGCGGCGTAGCCTAAACATTCGGCGCTTTCAGTTCTAAAGAAAACTCACTCTGATGCAAATTAACTTCCTAAACCCGCCGGGAGTTTGGGTGAACCTACGCAATTCTCAGCGGTACACGCACCGCCCGCCGCCGCCGTTAAAACAATTTACCGGAACAAAAGCGCCGAGCGTTCGTTCGTTCGTTAGTTACGGTTTCCTCGAACTCCCGCGGTGGCATCCGCTTCCCTTTATCGAATGAACCGAATTGAAATGAGAGAAAAAAAGACGCCGGACCTTTTAGAAACTCTGAAAAAAAGAAGCAGCAAACGAGAGTCTAAATCCCCGAGTCGGTTCCGAATCTCGAGAGACCCTTTGCCAACCGGAGAACCTGAGGAAGAGGACGATTTTGGGAGTTCTAAAGCCGATAGAGCAGTCTACCGTTTCTTTCTTGTCCGCCGCTTTTCAGGGGTTCAAACCCGAGGAACCCGTGTGCTGTGTTTTCTGTAAATAAAGACACCCCGCCTGTTTCCAGAGTTCCTTTCGCGTTCCACCGACAGGCTACGGTGCAGCGCTTGCATGTAAGCAATAACTAGGAGTGCCTTTCGTCTGTGTTTGTTTTCCGCTGACACGTTCGTTAGCGAGATCCTTACTTTGCCGCGGCGGTCTCTACGCAATAAGAATCAACAACAGAAAAGTGCCGCCCTGTTTCACAGCGCCGAGAAAACTGTAGTCTCCCGTACTGGTAAAAAAAAAAGAAGAAGCAAATAGGGCCGGTACTAGACACTACTTCCGCGCTTAGAAGCGAGAGAAAGCGGAGGAGTGCGTTGAGGATTCGTTTTCGGCGTTAATTAAATTTTAATTAAATTGCGCTCCTCACTACAGGGTTTTAATTTTCTACCTCCTGGTGCCTCTCTCTCTCTTTTTACTGCTTGCTTGTAGTTTTTTTTTTACTGCTCCACTGTCTGCTCTGCAAAGTCTTCGCCAAGCCGCCAGCACTTATTTGCTTTACATTTTTTATAATAGCTGTTCATTTTGTATAATTTCTTTTGTTGTTTATTCAGAAACAAGGCGCGCACTGAACACGCGATAGAGCAAGCGACGGGTCTTCTCTCCAATTTAGTGCAAAAAAGAGCTTCGGCTGCAGCCGTCGAGCAAAAAAGAAAAAAAAAGAAACACGCACCCAAATACAAACGCGTGCGCTCCGCTACGGTAGGCTTCCTCTGCGAGCACCATTGCGTTGCGTAAAGCACGCTTTACAGTGAACAGTCTCGGCGTGCCTGAAAAGCGGCCAGGGGGGAGGATGGCGTCAGGACGGCGGCGGCGGTACGGTGCTTGTTCAGAATGAAGCGTTAATGAATGAAAGAAGAAAAAACTGGTCGTGCTTTCTTCTCAGGGAATTAATTTCAGAAAAAAAAGAAGGAAGGAGTTGGAGGAAGAGAGCTGAGTTTGGCAGAACTTTAAACGGCATGCCTCGCGGCCGACGTTCCTGCGGGAGTTTCAGTGAGGCAAACATCATTAGCGAGGAGAAAGGCGATCGAGCGTAGGTATAAACCTGTTTCGGTGCGTAACAATCGTCGAACAAATGCCGCGCCGCTAGGACTTAAAGAAAGAATAAATAAAAGATAGGCTTCGATCGCAATTAAAGTTTATCGCCCTTGTAGTTGATTAGAGAAGTTTATAGGAAGCCAGCAGGGTTGTTCGTGAGGTTTATTACCTGTGCCCACGTTGTTTATACTATGGTAGAATTTCGGCACGCGCACCAGCCTTCTAGCATTATTTCTGGACTTACTCGCAGAGTGCTTCTGTAGTGAAAACAATGCATATCCACGCACTTTAAGTACAACGAAAGCGCCGTTACTGACAGGCCAAGAACATTACCGACGAAGTAAACGCTAACTCGGCAGCAAAGCGAAGCCTGTTCCAAACTATATAATCGACATGGCAGGTAATTACTACAGGCATTAAATTTTAGGGGCGAAGCTCCTTAAGGCGGCACCCGTTCGTCCCTCGTAGTCGTAGTAGTGCGTAACCAGTCGTAACGCTAGTACCAGATCTTGACCTCCAAGGTGGTGCCGGTGGGAGATTTTTCCTGTGCGTTGTTGAACAATAAAAAATTCGCAGCGTGCGCGTTAACTAAAAGCCGAATTCTTATGTCTCTCATTCCCCATTAGCAGCCATTGGCATGTTCCAGTAGGAAACGTTAGTAGAAGTAGAAGTGTAAGTGTTAGCTAAAAGCCGACTTCTTCTGTCTCTCATTCCCATTAGCAGCCATTGTTTACCTCCAAGGTAGTGCCTGGTCAGATTTCTCCTGTGCGTGATTAAACAATAAAAATTTTGTTCAAAACGCCGTTGATTGATGAAATAAACCAACGAAAGACGCCAGATGTTTTGTAAAAGCAAAACGAAAGAACGCCAGATGTTTCTAAAGCAAAACGAAAAGACGCCAGCTGCTTAACGAAAGACGCCAGATGTTTTCTAAAGCAATGGTTTTCTAAACAATGAAAATTCACAGCGTACATGTAAAATTAAAGTGAGCTGCAAGTCGTCATAACTCATCGAACCTTTAGTATAAACGCGCCCGACCTCACGTCGGTGATGATGTACTGGGCAGAATTCACGGAAGATTCACGGTTTACCGAAGAACCTCCGCAGCTTCGCCCACTCATCATCAGTCACTCCGTGGATATGCTGCGATTTTTTTTTCTTTATGTAGGGCACGGAGAAATGAAACATCCCGGCTCGAGTTCTTGTTCCGGTGTCGTGTCATGGAAGAAACAAAAAAAAATAATGCATGTTCACTGATAGAGCATGCGCTAGATCACGGGTTCTAAAATTGGGTTCCGCGGAACCCAGGGGTTCCGTGAAGGACATCTTAGGGTTCCGCGAGCGGCCAGAACGAATGTAACCCGCTCCCGTTTTACCCCCATTAGCAACTAATCTATTTATTTAGGCAAGCAAACTTGCATTGCATTTGACATTTAACGAAGTCATCGCACGCCGCATCTGCACGTCGGGTGTCTGCGGGTGGCGAGAGACCCACGTGGTAGCAGCATTAAAGGCTGGTCGTTTAGTGCGCGCCATGAAACTTGCACGACTTGCGGACCCGTGGTGACAGAACGCGCGGAGCGCTGGTAATTCATGCTCAAGAGCGTTCAAACCAGTTCAAACCAGATTAAAGGGCGCCTCAGCGCTTTATTCCTGGCTCATGGCGCGTCCGCGATCACGTGGCACAGTTTTCGCAAACGGTGATTTGCCACTGCTCTATGTCGGATTGTTATCAAAACGCGCAACGAGCGCTTTGATACGCGTAAGAGGCGTCGCTTCGTGCCGGCTGTGAGATACACGAGCATTAAGGTTTAGCTTTAAAACCGGTGTATCAGTCGACGGCCGTTTCTCTGTGCGACAGGCTGCCTCCTGTCTTGTTTTGCAAAAAAATAAAACACGCCTGTGTACGTCCGACTCTTCGTTTTTCGTGAAAACACTGTTTAGGGTGCACGGTGCCTGAAGCGTGCAGTGTATGGTCGGCGCGCGCTTTACGCGACTCGCGGAGCGGCGCAGGGGGGAATCGCAAGCCTATGTATTATCGGGAGTTCTACATCCACGGCGACGGCCTTCGATATTAAAAAGAGAACAGGCCAATGCGGGCAGCGTTAATACTGCGGTTGTGCGCGTCGAGAGGCGTTATCAACTCCCCTCCCTTCTTTCGATTGTCTTCATGCTAAAGAAAAAAGTTAAGGGTTCCACGACACTCTGGGAAAGCCGTAGGGGCTCCCCAGGGCCAGAAAGCTTGAGAACCACTGCGCTAGGTGAAACACAAGTAGGACACACAGCACACATCAATGTATTAGTTGCGCCTGCTCCTTTCTTTAACGCCATATTGGCCTTGAAAGTATGAGACTAATGAGCAAGTTTTGTCGTGCGCTTGAATGGCAGCAGGATGTGAAAGCGCGTCGGTTACTCAATAATGTACATCGTGCATGACCAATAATACTGGGACCCAACGAACATCAAGATATCAACAAAAAAAAAAGAAAACTAAACGAAGACGGCGGACATTCACCTCAGCTACCGCGTAAAGAGATCCGCGACTGCTTCGCACGAACATGAACGGCGGCGTCATTCCGATAACCAGGGCACGCCGTGACGCCTTCATACCCGAGGCGCGAAAGAGCGCGGAGGCAAAGTTCCGGATTTCAATTACAGCCTTCGAGCGTGGCATCAATTCATCCGTCTTTCCTTTTCCCAGCAACAAACTGCAAAATCAGCCAGGCAGATAACACCGAGTAAAGACAACAAACGAAGCATTAAGATCGAGGTAAGATGTGACACCATCTCGGGGACTCGCTCTTTCTAAACAATCGCTCGCGTTGCATCTCTACCCAATACCCCCCTTCAAGAGACCTGACGAAGCCTCGAGAAACTGTTCTTTTTTTTCCCCCTTTTCGTTCATTACGCATCGCCTTTTCCTTCCCCAGCCTCGTCGCCAAATTACGTTCGCTCGCAAATTGAAACACAGGACGAAAAAAAAAAAAAAAACACAAGAAGAGCCGTTGGATTCGCGACGTACGCGCTTCTTGTGCCTCGGGAAAACACGTATGCGAACGCCTTAATTCGTACGCGGCTGTTGGACCCCACGAACATGCGCCTTCGTTTTTGTCTTGTCTTGTCTTCTTTCGCGCCGACACCTTCTCTAAATGGATAATTCTCACCGTCCGCGCGACGTGCCCAAAATTTTTCCTCATGCTTCTTTTGTTCCGTTTTCAGATCCATTTGCTGTAATTCCCCGCACCTCCTTTTCGCTTCCCTTATTATTTCTTGCTGGGCTCTCGAATCTTCCGTCTTCATTTCCAGCATCGAGCCACTTCTATACACAACACAGCGGGCTACACCAATTCCGTCCCCCTGTTTCCTTTTAATTAAAAATCTAATAACCCCCACCCATACCCTACACTACTCTTTTTTTACATCCAGTCCGCCACGCTAACTCCCCAATTTCCATCTTTTTTTCTCTCTCCTTCGACTTTCTTCGCAACGCCTCTCGTAAGAACTACGTATCGCAGCGTCTTGTTCATAAAATATTCTCGCACCCTCGTTCTGTATGCACTCCCAGTTCTTATTTCAAAACTATTTTTTGTTTCGTTTTGAACTTCACACTCGCTCCGTACCGTGTTTTCGTACAACTTTAATTTCGCCCGGCCATTCAACGCTTCGCCGTATGCCCGTCTACATTTCATATGCCGCTCGTCGAGCCTATACCTGGCAGCTGTTTGCCGACAAAACGTGAAAGAGCGAGGATCTCGGGTTATTTCGTTCCGTTCCGTTTTCAATAGTGCATTTTTTTTTTGTCGTTGATGCCGTACACTTCTAGGAGAGAGAATTGCTTCCGGGCGCAGTTGAGACGTGCGCCGCCAATGCTTCTTTTGCAACGCAGATCGCCCTCTTACCACGTCGCGTAACGAATTCACACTTCAAGAAAAAAAGAAAAACTAAAGAAAGAAATGGCCAATAGGAAAGGGGAGACACGTGAAGTAAAGGAAAGGGCGCGGTAAGTGTAAGTGTTCTTTTCAGCCGAAACAACTCCGCCTTTCTCCCTTACCGTTTCCTCGGCAAAACAATATATTAAATGCAAATTAGATACAGAGAGATAAATATACACCTAGAGGTATGTACGTGCTGGTAGAGAAAGAGGGAAAGGGGAACGGAGATAGGAAGAGAGAGAGATGGTGCGAATGATGTTGCAAGGTGCATGTATATGTTCACTTCACAGAGCGCTAGATTCACGGACCGTTCCACTGTTAGACTTTATACATGCAACAAGTTTGCGTGTGTGTTTTTGATACCACGAATTAATACGGCTAGGGGCAGGCTTTCGAAATATAAAAAAAGGAACGAATAAATATAGTAGAGACATAGAGAGACACACAAAAATATATAAAGAGATAGATAGACATAGAAATATAGGAAAGGAGGGAGTGAGCGCGAGAGGTAGAAAGAGAGAGAGGTGATGCGAGGGAAGTGGCGTGGTGCACGTAGAGACGCTCACATCGCGGAAAACAGGACGCAGTAGGTGCGACTAAAATGGAAGCGTGCGAAAGCAGAGCGGCATTTTCTCTAAATCCTCACGCTCTATATTGTTCATGAAGTAAACATCTATTCTATTCTATTCCATACCATTCTATTATATTCCATTCCATTCCATTCCATTCCATTCCATTCCATTCCATTCCATTCTATTCTATTCTATTCTATTCTATTCTATTCTATTCTATTCTATTCTATTCTATTCGATGTAGTATCGTCGGAGGAGAACGGGGTGAGCATTTGGTTGCCCCGCTTAGCACGAGTCGTTCTGCATATTCATTGAATTCACTTCGTTTAGATCTAGGAGTTTTCTCGTAGTAGAAAATCGTTCTTTTGCACACGTATCCGAAGGTATTGGTCGACTTTAGAGCCGGCTATCCCAATATGTAAATTTCATCTGCTCATTTACCCCCAAATACGTATTCACGTTTCATTGTAAAACCGCATTCTATGTCTACAAATAGTGTAAATAAGAAAACAACACAAACAAACCAAACCAAACCAAACTAAACCAAACCAAACCAAACCACGAGAAGCGACCAACTGCACACAAGGTAAAGCTCGTGTGCAAAGGTAAAGCTCATGCGAAAACGAAGTAACACACTACTCTGCATTAGGGAGACGAACGCCGTTTTACGCGTTTTTTTTTTTTTTTGAAGTGGTAGTTTCATCAAACGCCGACACGTTATAATTTATCCTACAGCTTATATGAAGGAGCTGATAAGGTCTCCTCTGTGCACGAAATGTTATCTCGTAAAATAGGCAGCACTGTATGGAGAGGAGACAGAAGAGGTGAAGATGACACGAGCGCTGACTCCCACGGCATGACAAAAACCTTGAGTCCTGAGGAGCTGAGATTTCGGGGAGCCGGAGGCCCTGTAGATCAAGTCACCCATCACGAAGAAGCAGTGGGAGAGAATCCCTCAAGAGCACCTGACTGACAGGCATTTTTTTTTATTCTTTATATAAGGGGTACTCACACGAAAATTTTCGTTTTTTTTTTTTTTTTGCGTCAAACGAAAGGCCAAACCGTTAACTCGCCCAGCTTGCTTCCTTCATCAAGCGAAATAATACTTCGCGTCTGACATTCTCACATGAGTTGGCAAAGATGCTAAGCGCGATGGCGTTTCACAAATGTGAGAAAATAGATAAATATAGAAAATAGAGATAAAATCGAAATAGAGAGAATATAGCTTTATTACGGGGGTTCCCAAGTAGTTCGAGCACGAACCTCTTGCGTTCCTTTACACCCTTTCTGGGTTCTTCTGTTCGCCAGCCGGAGCAGCAAAGAACACACAAGCTTCCCAACGGCTTCCGGGCCCCTTTACTAAAACTCTCTAATAGAGATTACTGGTACTGGGACCCCTGAGGCTTGGGTTCATCTGTACTAAAATTTTATAATGGCGGTTTTTAGCTTGTCCGCTTATTCCCGTATACGCAAATTGGTTTACGGAATACCGGGTTACCAGACGATGGTATCGACATCTTGTAACGCATCGTGCCACCACAATTACATAGAAGTTTGTTTTGTCTTCGCCTAGTGTCTTTCAGAAAAAAAGCTTAAAAAGGCAACTGATTAGGTATTAGGACGCTGACGAGCATTTACGCCATAATAACAGTAATAATTGTTGGGGTTCTACGTCTCAAAACGCCGATATAACTTTGAGAGACGCCGCGGTAGTTGGGGACTCCCGAAATTTCGACCACCTGTGCACCTAAATCTAACTACACGGGCCTCTAGCTTGCCGCCTCCATCGAAATGCGGCCGCCGCGGCCGGGATTCGATCCCGCGACCTTCGGGTCAGCAGAAAATTTGCACCAGCAGAGAAGTAGAATGCATTATGTTTCTGTAATAACGATTCTGTGCTTGGCCGGTTATCTCGGACCCGCCAAGTGTCCTGCGATCCGGCCTCTATGTTTGCAGCTATACGGTAAACCGGTATAACGCTAACGCAATGAAGTTTGCGGGCAAACTAAAGCTCTCTGCTAACTTTTATTACACGAACGTGAAGAAAAGTTGCACCACAGTCCAGCACTGTACGTGAATGCGGAAAATGTCCCTATTTCGACGATGCGGAAGTTACAGTCCCGCGCGAAAAAAAAATAATAAAATAAAAATGAAGCCATTATTTTAATCAGGAGTTCTGGCAAGCGTGTTTTTGTCCAGTCGCGATCACGTAGTCAAAGTTAAAGCTTCCGAGCTAACCTGCAGGAAACAAGCGTAAAGAATAAGAATAAATGTAAACAATAAATAAAATGAGAATAAAATGAATAGGAATAAAAATAAACACAGACGTAAGCGTAGTAGCACGAAGCAACGACTGCAAAAACAATTTCCGCGGTGAAGTCCTTTCGAGCGAATAAATAGGCGATATGTTTGCGGCGCGTGGCTCTCAGAAACGTTTCAACCCTGATTGCTATGCGCCCCCTTACAACCTTTGTTTGTTTTGTCTTCTTTTTTAAAAACAAAACAAAAGAACAGCCCACCCATGGCACCTCCTGCGGTCGACCACCAGCAAGAGCCATAAATTCCGAACCCCATCTCTCGATCCACGCTAGCTTCTCCTCATTGTTCTGTTTTGCTGTTGTTGTTGTTGTTTGCTAATTTGTTTTGTTTAGGCGCGTATGCGTACTACAAAACGGTCCAATTTGTGCGCCGCGCGCAGGAGCCTCTGCAGCGACGTTTAACTCTGATTGCCCCCGCCCTGTCTAATCAACATTTTTTTTTTCTTTTTTATTCCTATACTCTTCCCATCCTATCTTTTTTTTTATTATTCTTCAACGCAGCGCGTTCACTGTCGTTTATTTACGAATTTAAACAAACAGACCTCACCCGATCTTGCTGCTTTTTTTCCCCATGCGCCGAAAAGCACTGGAACGTGCAACGTTGACGGTTCCCAGCAATGAACGGGAAAAAAATGAAAGCACAAGAGAGATAAAGGACGGCTTTTAGATAAGGAATAAAAGGAATCCGCTTCAACGAACGTTAGAGAGGACGCGAGAACAGACGAGATTAAATCGAAGCCGCTGGTGCGTGCACAGCAGTCTAGTCTGTCTTTCTCTCTCTCCACACCCACACCCACACACACACACACACACACACACATATATATATATATATATATATATATATATATATATATATATATATATGGCTGAGGAGTGGTGGAATCACAAAGCGTTGTCAAGCCTGCTGCTGCTCCACCACTGCAGATGAGATTCTCGCGATAACCTCACACGAGACAGTTCAGTGAGGGGAGGGAGGAGTGGGAGAGGGAAGGCGGGGGGGGGGGGACAAGTCAAACACCGGCGTTAAATGCACTCGCACATGATTTCCCGGGAGATGGTTGAAGCGCTGCTGCCTTTTTTTTCTGTCGTGCCCGCGTGCGAGTGTGTGTACCGTGTGCGCGATGAAGAAAGCGCTCTGAGCGGCAAATAAAAAGAAACAAAGAAGGGCTCACCACCGCGACTGACGAAGCGGATGTGTGTCCGGCTGAGTTGTCCTTGCAGCGTGGTTTGGTTGTGGGACACCACACTCTACCGTATATTGAGTAATTGCAGAACTGTATCGTAATTGTGACTGTTCACAGACAGTTTTGGTGTAGTAATTGGACGGTGTTCTACCATATATGAGCATTTGCAGAAGTGCATCGTCATTGTGACCATCCGCAGACAATTTTGGTGTGTAGTATTTGGACGGCACTGTAGTCATGACCTTGTGGTGTCGTCACAGATTCTTCTCTTTCATTCTTTTACAACCCACTTTCCCTTCCCAAGTACAGGGTAGAAAACCTCTTGTTAACCTCCCTGTGTTTACTTTCTCCCTCTCTCTTATTTCAATATTGTTGTGCAAGTATTTCTGCCCGCTTTGTTTCCAAAGAGCCACCCACACCTCCTACTTCACCCTAATCGAAGACACTAGAGCTCAGAGTTGCCAATTCCGTTTGTAATTATCATTTCTAGCCGCTTGTGGAATTTTTCAGTCGCATGTCGCGTTTTGAGGGGCTTATTCGCGTTTTTCCAGAAAAGATGGTCATTTTAACGCTCGTCACGTTCACTAACATCACGTTTGTTGATGACGACTTTGAGTTGTTAAACGCCGAAATCAAAAATACGTTAGTGTGGCGCGGATTACTCTTCGTGCTTTCGTGCTTCGCGCAAAGTCCACCACGCCGCCCGAATAAGCCAAGTGCGGCAGTTGCGCCGTCAAACACGGAAAGCACTCAGGTTTAAAGCTCGCGCGGCAAAACGGTTCGCAGCACGAAACGGAGACGCAAAGAGCAGCACAAAAAAATAATCCGGAACAGACACCGCACAGCCGAGCCTTGGCAATGACGGAAGAAGCGCTGTCAGCGCGCTTACAGTTAAGCCATCGCGACTTGCCTTGCGAACACTTTCGCAATACTACGGGCCATCTCATAAATAGGAACAAGTAGGAGCAATACTGCAGACACTATGCATTCCAATAGTCGCTGCACCCCACCCTTGTGATCGTGCGTATTATATATATATATATATATATATATATATATATATATATATATATATATATATATATATATATATATATATATATATATATATATATATATATATATATATATAGCGCGCGTGTGTGTGTACACGGAGCCTCAAGCGCTAACGCTGAACAAATAGAAGGACTAGTCATAATTCGAATGGTACCTAATAGCTTCCAAATTTTTCTTTTCTATTCTAGCGGGCGTCATGTGGGGAGGTTGAGGTTTGTATCCCCTCGGCTACTCCATTCCTATACCTCTGCAGCGCAAAAAAAAAAAAGAAAGAAAGCGGTGTCACCCCGCCCCCCCCCCCCCCCCCACCCCCAAAAAAAAAAAAAAAAAAAGTCGCTGACGAGATCGTCAACACTCAGAATACTGCACGCATTCTCTAACGCAACCAGTGTACCCCGATGCGCTGCACGTATTTCTTTTTGTGTCATTTGCTTCGTCACGGCACGGTGCTGATGCCCCCAACGAGGACACGCCGCTTGCTGTCGAGATACACCCGCTTCCATCAACGTCCGCTCGCATTCGAGACGCAGCACGGCGGGAGTAGAGACCGTGTCACAGTACAGTCACGCCTCCCTACTCACTCCGAACGGTTCGTGTGGTGCCACGCTCGGGGCGCGGGCTCCGAGTGATAGGTTAGACGAAGGTTCGCGTACGCGAAGGACAAGGAAGCAAAGCGTTGCGGTTTTGATTTTGCATGCTCGCTGGTAGATAGATGCTCCGTGTACAACACAGCCCAGTGTAAGCGTGTCCGAGGGGGGTGGGGGGAGGTGGCGTGGAGAGCATATTTCTGCTGTTGTATTTTTCGAGCAGAACAACGCAGCGACAAAAAAAGTTTAGGTGACATTAATGTTCGTGAAAACATGAGCGCTCACAAACAGGGACGTAAGGGAGACGACAACACAATAGTTTGGTGTTTTCTGGAAATAAAATTGTCGATGTCAGGGCATTGTGTTGTCGTCTCCCTTACGTCCCTGTTGGTGAGCGCTCAATATGTTTTCAAGTTCCGTTTACCAACACGACCAAAAAATGGCAATTAATGTTCGATTTAGGTGTTTTAGTGGCGCTAGCCCTTAAGGCTAGATGAAGTTTTGGGTGCTGTGTAGTACTGAAACTATGGTCATGGTTATTTTTTTTGTCGCGTGCTGTCGTCGCATCTCTACTTCTTCTTTTTCATTCTTCTACAACCCCTTTCCCCTTCCCACGCACAGGGTAGCAAACCGGAGGCTTACTCTGGTTAACCTCCCTGTCTTTCCTTTCTCTTCTCTCTCTCTCTTGGTTGACTTAACTAGACTTTATGTTAACTTGTTTTCGTCGACTTCTGCAGCTTCGGCGTACTCTTGACTGCTAAATGGGTTTATACAGTTGCGCTTTCAACTGCGTCTCCTCCGCAATAAACCGCAGTAATGAACGGAGTTGATTTAGAGGCCACAAAGATAGAAGCGCGTGTCTGCATGGGGTCTCCTCCACCAGGCGCCGCCACGAACCTAGTTGCCCACAAGGAAACAGTCTGCGCTTTCAATGAACTCATTCAATTAAGTTATATTAATTATCCTGACAGTTAATGGCCCTTCTCTAAAGTAAACTAACGCTCCGATGCGATACAACTCCCAACCTGAACCATTACCTCCCTTTTACATAAGTTTCAGGATTTTAGGACAAAGACAGAAATCTGAATCTGAACTTGCGGGTAACAAGAAGCGGACCGGAAATCGCCGAGCAACGAACATAATGTCGCTAGAAGCTAGCGCCACACAAATAAACAAAGGGGCAGGGCTACTGTGGAGAACCTAGAGGCGTCAACTGCTGCTATGATAAAAGTTCAGGCTTCGAGTTGGTTCAGAAAGAAACCGCGTCCCTCGCTTATATCTACCACTGACCAATTAATACATCCACCTACTTTGAAACACAGAACCCCTGAAAGGTCCACGCCTTCCACGGGTCTCGTTGGTTAAACATCCCGGGGACCAGGTGAGCGCGCCTGCAGCGCCACCTGGCAGCACTTGAGACGACACCTGAAGATGATGGCTCAAGAACGCCAGAGCTGTGAAGAGGTACTCACCTGCAAAAGCAAACAGATATTTACGACGTTACTTAACACGCCAACTAACGCTTAGCAATGCAAAACTTTACAGCGAGTCTACAGAGTTGTGTTAAGTGTCCATTTGCATGTATCTACATTTCTTGCGTCCTGTCTCCTAAACTCACGTTATCAGGTTCTTGAGACCTTAAAACGAACGAAGCAGTAAAAGAAATAGGCAAGGACCGTTCAGCATTTGCCGACATTTTGTTTGTTTGTTTACAGTGCATTCGATACGACTGACAGCCAAATAACTTTCTACATATACATACATACAATGTGTTTTTTTTCTTTAGACAATGGATATTTTTATAAAAACATATGACAGTCACGACCCTGTCGTCTTTGCAGAGGAACTTTAACGTCGAGGCCTAAATTCTTTGCTTCAGCTAACCACCATGCACTTGACATTTTGCCGTACGAAGGGGTCACGTTTATTATTGTAACCGAGGCCGACGTCAACAGATGCGAAGCAGCGTTTTTCGTTTCGCAACGATATGCCGACAGCAAATCCTGCTTTCCTTCTCCCATCCAGCAACTAATTAATCATACACTCCCTCTTTCCGAACCTTCTGCAAGCTCCTTTCTTCGATTTATGGCCCGATATCGATTTTTTAACAGATTTCGAAGTTCATAGATCTGATTTCTCGCTTTCTTTTACTGTTTCACTCACAAATGTCATGTAACCTAGAGTTACTGTAGAGGAGCCATATACAGTAACTCTTGTGTCACCCTCTTGGAGGCGCCACCTACCATCCTTACCTCACGCTTCCTCCCTCCCTCCGGACGTATACGCAGGACCTATTGTTACCACCGCATCTTCCCAGCAAGCCCTTCCTGTCCTGTTGTAAGGGAAAAGCGGGCATTCTTATTCCCCTTCTTTACACCAGTCCCTTATCCCCACACAGTGTTCGCGAGGCGCTAGAGCAAGCAGAGCTTTTGCCATTGTGATCTCTCTCTGCCCTTCTGCTGCTCGCGCACTATTTGCTTGCCATTCGAGCCCCGGACCTGTTGTAATGGAGGGGCGTTAATGCCGGTATTATGCGGTAGGCTCTTCCCCCTATCCCGACTTCCTATGTTCCTTTTTTTTTTTTTTCTGGTGTCTGAGCACATACGTATTGTGCTCGCCCTATCGCACCAGGGGGCGCCAGCTGTGTCGCTCCCTGCGGTGGTCGCATTTTTCACGCCTGTTGTGGCATCGAGGTGACAATACAGGCGTCGACAATCCCTACCACACCCCCGGCCCTCCCGCCTCTTCCCTACCCTTGAGCTAACAGCACCGTCTGCCGCTTCTTGAACAGAGGGTAAGGAGAGGGGGGGGCATAGCGCTCTACTGGTTCCAGCTGTGGGATCGCGTTGATTGACAGTCCCCTACCCGGGATGCTCTGCTTGAGCTGCAGTATTGTGTACATCCAAGCCTCCGCTCCCTACTTCTCTGCTGCCTTTCCTTTTGCATGCTGCCTGACCAAACGTAAACAGTTTGACTGGACGTCAGACTCAATTTTTTGACGGGTCTGTAGCGACGACCCCCCGTAGCATTTGATGAGAGTTAAATTTGTGTGCGACCTCCGGGACGGACGGCGTACGCACGCATGGCTAATGAAGTCGAGGCTTTGACGGAAGCACGTCTGATCCGTATGTAACACGATAAAAAGTAAAAGCGGAACGCTGACCACAAGGCTCCCGTCAGGGGAGCCGAAACGTCTTTTCCTTATTCGTTTGTGGTCGGTGTCCCTCCTTTACTTTTTTTTTTTTTTTTCGCAGGCATGGATAACAAGACGTTCTGAACTTGGCGGGACCTGTGCACGTGCCATCGAAGTCAGAAAGGTATTGCTTGAGAAACCCGTAGTAACCATTGTACCATTAGCCCAGCGCACTTACAAAGGAGAAATTGGCATCTGCCGTAGCACCAGAGCTTCGTCAATTTCTGTGAACTACACTATCACCTAACTCTATTTGTCGGACCATCTTCTAGCCTAGCGTTTTTTTTTTTTTTCTTCTCGAAAGCAATGCGCGCATCATGAAGTTCTTGATTATATTGCTGTACTACGCGCTGCCTTCACCAAAATGATCCACTAGGATCACACGCACACAAGTCTGCACGTGCGTGTACTGACAACACGCAGACACAAGTACGCACAGATATACAAACGCACGCACTCCCGCACGCACGCACGCACGCACGCACGCACGCACACACACACACACACACACACACACACACACACACACACACACACACACACACACACACACACACACACACACACACACACACACACACAGGAAGAGCGAGAGATTATGGACGACAGGTATATAAGTATCGCGCAAGGAGTTGCAAACGTCTTCGTGTCATCAAGTCCATGGCACCTTCAACGCTCTCGTCACCCCAAGATCATTCCGCTCTTTGTTTTCCCCGCATAATTCAGCGGGGGGTTTTTTGCCACTCACAACTCGTACAACCGTTTATGACTCATACTTACAGCAACTGGTTGCAGCGCGAAGACACAGAGAAGACAAACACACTACACCTTCTTTCGTCCTTGAGTCGAGTTCGCGCTGCAACCAGTTGCTTAAATGATCAACCAGCAAGCCCACTTTGCCATTCTCGTTGACCAAAGATTGGATGAGCACTCGATTCCGTTCCAATTGACAAACAGGCTCTGCCAAGTCATCGACCCTCCGAATGGGCAACAGATGGCGTCGCGACTGGCGCGAGCAGACGGTTTACACATCGCATTGTGCGCGCCCAGACTGTCCCCTGCAGACCAACGCAGTGTCCAAAGACTGCATAATGGAAGCACATGGCGAGTATTGCGTCCCAGCCGACGGCCTTGATCGCCAAGGGGCGGCCCCATTCGTTCGGGAGGCTGGCAGAGAAGTGGCCGGACGTTGTCGCATATACCGAGCCTTTGACAATCGTATCACGCACAGCAGCGCCGTAAGCATGTGATACGTCCGCATTTCAAGCTGCTCCAGGCAATAAATCCTTCATGGTTTCCTTGTTGTGCTGCAGATGACGAGACGAGGACGGTAGGTCGATACAGGGACAAAGGACAGGTGGTGCACAAGGTGGTGCACCACCTGGCCTGTGTCCCTGTATCGACCTACCGTCCTCGTCTCGTCATCTGCAGCACAACAACGAAACCATGAACGACCACCAACTAGCCCAATTCATCGCTCTTCTAAAGGCAATAAATCTCATGAAAAAGCAAAAGCTGCGACTTATTGCGACATCCAGACTGACCACCTTGCCTACGGGTGGCGCTGTCTAACACTCCCAGACTACACGCACAGAAACACTCAACAAAGTGGAAGGCCGTCGTAGCACGATCCGTAGCCCGGCGTCGTAGCACAATCCGCATCTTTCATTTTCCTGTGCTGCCCTTTGCCGTTTTGGTAGGGGCCGGGACAACCGATATTGCCAGAAGCAAGGCCTCCGAGATGGAGAGACGTTTCGCGACTTTTCCGCTAGGGGAAGGGCGCATGCGCCGGGGCATCGTGAACAAGGCGGATTGACAGAGCACCGGACGCTTAAATAGAAGGTTCTGGGTTCGGATCCCACCGACACAAAGGGTGTTTTTTCGTCCACTTCTATTAATTTCATGTCATAATTTCTGCACTACACAGTTCCCAACAAATAATACCGCCGATGCTTTCCTTGGCTTAATTGTATGTTGGATTCATTTGGTTATGTCTAACAAAGAAGCGAGTCTCTCAAACAATTCCCCTGCTTTCGGCCTGGAACGCTAAAATTCGTCGAATACAACGAAATAGTTGGTGAACAAATCTTGGCCGTCGTGTCGTATTTTCCATTTTATTCTTTTTTTTCTCGCTGCTGTTTCCGTCACATCGAGTGCCTTAAGTATGGCTTTCTAGATTTCTTGTGCGTGCGATTATGGCACAGACTATTAGAGTAGGTAATTTCTAGGTATCTTTCCGCGGTTGTGGCAGAAAAAGGCTGAACCGCTCTGCTTTTCGTCATACCTTTCATCATACCACGAAGTAGTATAAATCGTACGTATTGGCAGGCACGTAGCCAGAATTTTTTTTCGGGGGGGAGGGGGGCCCAAGGCCTAATTATTTGAAAGAAAGTCTTTTCATGGCAAAAAGAAAAAAAAATGCCCGGGAACATAAAAGGCTGGACGAATTTCGGAGGGGGGCCCGGGCCCCCCGGGCCCCCCCCCCCCCCCCCCCCCCCAAGCCTACGTGCCTGCGTATTGGATATTACAAAAATCCATTTCGACAGTCTATAGACTGTTTAAACCCTTTTTTAGACAATCTATAGACTGTCTAAATATATTTTTGTAAGGGATGACACCACCTAGACGTGTCCTTAAGATTGAACCGAAATTCGGTTATTCGAAACGGACTCTTCTAAAGAGCAGTTGAAAATATTACCTTCTTAGTGGGTAACGCAACAACGAGCCTGACTGCAGTGTTTTGTTGGTCCTACGTTCGGTTTTGATTTACCTACTTTGCTGTTAGAGCCGTCGAGCCCACGTTCAAACTCTTTCCCGAACAGTCTTAAATAAACCAAGCGCCAACCGTGTGCAAATTGCTCGCTATGAAACCGCGCCAACCTATCGTACCTAATTCAGTGATCGTGGACTATGAGAATACAGTATCGCAAAATTATTACCTATGATACTACAACATAAACCCGTTATCTCTACCGCTACCGTCTTCGGGCACAGCAATTAGTACTAAAGCATTAACCAGCGCGTTTCGTGCACTGCACTTTCTCAACGAAAAACGCCCCCGCGCGGCAGATGTGGTAATTATTCCTCCCTAATGACATCGAGCTCAACTCTCCGCACGACCCCAGAGTCTTTCGAGGGTTACTCAGATAATCTGGGGTTTTACGTGTCAAAGCCACGATATGATTATGTGGCACGAGGCGTAGTGGAGGGCTCCGGAAATTTAGACCACGTAGTGTTCTTCAACGTGGCTTTAAGTCTAAGTACACGGGCAAGACGGTTCCTTCGATCACGGTGATAGATGATAACGATTACTTTCGAAACCGCCTTCGGCAGCGACTCGTGGCCACCTGGTTAGAATCAGCCAGTGTTGTAACAGAGTACAGAGCGTCAAGGCGACCAACTTCGAACTAAGGTTTCTCTTCTTTTCCTACTCTAGAGGTATATATAAATAGGCACGAGTCTACGCGTGTTTACAAGCACATGTATACAGGGGCCACGGAAACAAATGGTTCGGCGGGGCGTACACAACCGATAGCAGCGCCCTCCTGGCGGCGTAGACGACGCCCACTTCTGTTCTCCGAGAGAGAGAGGGTGGGCTCACTGTTTGCCTCCGTGGACCGACCTTATATACGTTACCCTACAATGGGACGGCGAACTCTCGCGATCCATTGTGAGAGAATCGTGTTTGCGTGCACCGAAGATTGAGCGCTAGTACGACACAAACAAAGAGGTTCCGAATTCGCAGAGCACGCGTGCATTCGACTGGCCGACTGTGTATACACTATCGACTCAGGATCCGAAAGGAACCTGCAAGAGATGTTGGGGGGGAGGTGGGGGGTCCAAGTACATGCCCGTACACAACTGTGTGACGCCCTCGCCCTCTAATTCTCCCCCCTTACCCCCCTCGCCACAAACACACACACACACACACACACACACACACATACATACATACACACACACACACACACACACACACACACACACACACACACACACACACACACACACACACACACACACACCGAGGCGCAATTGATTCGCACCCTCCTCCTTACACGGTCGACTGGCGAGAGAGGGCGCACCGGGCGACACTGTCCAGACGCGTGATTGGCTGTTCGCTATAGCAGACGGCGCTTGCTCTCCTTTGACGCTTTGCAGACGACGACTGAGCTATAGCAAGCGGGAATCGAAATGGTCTTACACACGAAGTGGAAATCGTTGCTGTTGTATATCCATTACACGGTTCGATTGTGCTCTGAGAGTGCACTCGCGGGTCTCCGTTTCAGCCGATTGTTTCTGACGCGTTCGAGCGGGCGCATGCGTCGTTTCACGAAACTATACCGGCCATTGTATGTAAGTGAAGGCAAACT
Organism: Rhipicephalus sanguineus; assembly: GCF_013339695.2. Lineage (NCBI taxonomy): Eukaryota > Metazoa > Arthropoda > Arachnida > Ixodida > Ixodidae > Rhipicephalus > Rhipicephalus sanguineus. Next base: position 67,303,008 of record NC_051184.2, on the reverse strand, counting down.
AAGTGAAGCCGCGGCTGTTTACTTACGGTTCTTGCTGTTAGAGCGGAGCGGCAAATGAGAAACTGAACGTACTCTACTCACCTTCCGGCTCGTATACATCGTTTGCTTATACGTGATTGATGAAATTTTGTATGTTGCAATCGCAGGAGAAACAAACCGGTCGATGAAGGCGTCTTTGTACGCGTGTGTCCGTGGAATGAAAGAAAGTTTACCGTCTCCTCTATATATTTCTGAATCCTTTCCCAGTGTGCTCACACACTCATCCTAATGATCCTAAATTAATCGCTAGTTAGCAGAGAAAACACGCCCACTGAACCACTCACACATATCGCCACTCACACTGTTCTCAAGTACGCTGCACTCACTCACTCACTCACTCACTCACTCACTCACTCACTCACTCACTCACTCACTCACTCACTCACTCACTCACTCACTCACTCACTCACTCACTCACTCACTCACTCACTCACTCACTCACTCACTCACTCACTCACTCACTCACTCACTCACTCACTCACTCACACCTCAATTAGTCATTCGGCTCACTCACACAATCACACGTACTCCCCTCACTCTCACTTCCTGAATCACTCATTGAATTCACTCATGCAATCTCACTCAGTCGCTATAGTTATAGCAGACAAAGCACACTCACTGACCCACTCACACCGCTCTCAAGTACACTCATCACACATGCACACTCGCTCAAACCGTTCTCTGGAAGCGGGAGTGCTCTCATGCAAAGCTCGTTCCTTTCGCCCAGCATACGGCGCTTCAGGTGCCCTGATTATATACCCAGAGGCAATGCGCAGAGTGCTCCCATTGATTGGCCGCCCAGTCGCTAGCCCATTCGGGGGCAAACACGGTCGCCGGCGCTGATGGAAGGACTGTGTTTGCGCACCAGAGTGCTGCGTCCGACCAGCGATAAGAGCCACGGCTACTACAGCTCGGAGTATGGGAAGCTCGAGCCACCGTGGAATGGCCGGGAACGCATACACGAAAGCGCTTGATAAACGCCGATCGCGATTAGCTATGCTCGAATCGGAGAGCGGGAAATGTTCGAAAGGGCACCTGTGTAAGCGTGTTCATTACGAGATTAACTCACTCCACTATGCTTATTAGTGCGTCCATAATTAAAGCGCTTACTGTTTCCTTGCGAATGGTGTCTTCAGTTTTCTTTTCTACCTAAGTCCTGCACGGTGAAGCTGTGTCTGAACATTTGCGGCTAGTTAGGTTAGCCCTGAGCAAACTTTTGCCGTCTTTTTCGCCAACACTATCCTATAGACTACTCTATCCTGTACAGTTTGTGAAAGTAGACCTTTTATTATTATTATTATTATTATTATTATTATTATTATTATTATTATTATTATTATTATTATTATTATTATGTGGGTTAGATGACTCATCTATCGCGAAAAGTGACCGTCGATTCAACACGAGTGATAAAAAGATCATCACGTTATGACGTCAACTCATGACGTCACAGGTCGCCACGATTTGTGATGTCATCACATGATCCCGCCGCTTGATCAAATGCGGGCCGATCCCGGAGGCAATGCAAAAACCACGTGAGGTGCAGAAAGATTCAAGGGTGGGGGGGGGGGGGGGGGGGCGGACGATGAATACAACCGACTGAGAATAAAATTCACAGGGTCCCTAATGCATTCACCTAAGATGACTCGAAGGCGAAAGCCATCTTCTTTTTTTTCTCAGTCCATGGATTGATCCTGCAATGCCACCCACCGAAAGCTTTGTGCATCTAAGGTGGTTTCACTGCCTCCAATATCGGAGGCACCCCACCTGGTTTTGCATTGGCTCCGTGATCAGACGATTTTTGGCCAAGCTACGACGCCATGTGATGGAGTGATTCGTCATGTGACCTTACGTCACGTGACGTCAACACGTGATGACGATTTTTACACCACTCGCCCCCGTCGCCGCGGGACGCCGACGGTCAAATTTCGCATTTGATTCGCCTTAAAAAGATGGCTTTCCCCTTCAAGCCGTCTCAGGCAAATGCGCAAGGGACTGTGTGACCTTTTATTGTTACTATCATTGTTGTTGTTATTGCTGCTCTCGCTGCTGTACTGCTGCTGTTGCCGTTGTTAGCGGTACAAGGGAGTGACGACTACGCGCTTGACTTGGACAGCTGCGGCATTCCTTGGGACACAGTTGCCAGATGCTACCGAGCTAAGAAGGAAGTAATCATCACAAAAGAAGCCCAGAAAAAGCGGCGCGACTTTCGCGAAGAAGCCCAAAGGAAGCGGAAATTTAATGAATTTCTCCCATTCATGAAAATTTGTTTTATTTATAATAAAAGGGTGTCACTCCAATACGAGGGAAGTCGAGAAAAATCAGTTTAATTATTTTGTACAGCGAAGATATGCGCAACTATGAACGAAAGCACAAATTTACTTTCTTAACATTATCTCCAGGGACGTCTCCATTCGGTTCAATGCACGCTTGTCAGTGCATGATTAACGTTACTTGTCGATTCCTCCAACGTATGTTTGACTCTAACACTCAACTACTCAATGTCATCGACAAACGCGCTATTGGTGAACGTCATGATGACTAAAATACCTATATTTGCTGTAAAAATGCAAATAAGCCGCAAAAAACGCGACAAGCCACTCGGAGAAAAAAAGCCCAAATTCGCTTATTATAAGCGGATTTGGCAACTCTGACTTGGGAGTACTCGAAAAAAAAAATAACAGTCAACACTAGACAGCCGCTCTCACTCGCGCACCATGAACTCGCCGCAGCATCCCTGCCGCTGCTCCTGCTGAGCATTCTGCATGGTTCAATTTCAGAATTCTCTCGTCACTATCGCTTACAGTAAATTAACCGACATGTTTTAATCCATGAAGTCGATTAGATTAAAGCTGGACGTTGATGACAATAAAACGTTTAGCGGGACTCTTTTCATTGATTAATCATTCATCGATATTACCGTCCCTGCGCCGTCGCTGGGAATCGAACCGAGGACTTCATCCTCGGCGGCGTGTTTCAAATAACGTTTTTAGGTTTTGCTGCTTCTAGAAGAGCGTACCTCTCGCGCAGACTTCATTCAAATGTCGAGGTAGCCGAGAGAAAACTAGGCGGGGTTTTCTTAAGGGGGTCACAGCTACCCCTCGGGCATGGTGAAAATACGTCCCGCGGAAAGCATACAGTGCTACGAGCAGCTCAGCCTAATCTTGCAGTCGTGCGCGGTAGGAGAGTTTAAAAGCAGAGCGCGAAGTCGTCATTTTCTCAGACGCCCTCTTTTCATACATAGGCCTGCACTCATTCTCTTAGGAGCTGCCGGCGCCTGCTGTATGACGTCGAACAGCAGACAGCACGCTATTGGCCAAACAGCCCCATAAATCCGGAGCAGTGTATGGATTGGATTCGCTTCCTGCCAAGGCGTGCCGCTACGTGCCGGCGCCGCGCTCCATAGTCTGCTAACATTACACAGTAGCCACACTTACCATAGAGTTTCCTACAATTACCTAGAGGGAACTCTGGCGCTGCGATCGTTCAGCCCCCATGCGAATGATGGGTGGTACACGGATTTGCCTAATCTTCGCGCTTACGGCTTCGAACGCACTTGTGGCTTTGTGTATTGCTGTGTTTTGGCGGTCGTTTCGGATAAAAGAAAGGACCGTTGTGAACTTCGTGACCAAATTTGAATTGGTGAGCGTAAAAAGGTTAAAGTCGCCTTGTGGAACTGCTGACCTTTGCTGCATTTCGTCTTGCGACAAAGCGGATGCAGGCGACGCGGAGCCAAACGGAGGCGAAAGAACGAAGTTTAGAAAAATCCGTGTACTACCCATCATTCCCACGCTGGCTGAAGCGCCATGCCTTGCAGCTCCCATAGACACTAGCGCCAGAGTTCTCTCTAGTGCATGTATAGGAAACTCTATGACACTAACGAGCACAGGACTCAAGGTGATGACGCGCGCTGACGTAACATCTTTCCCCCGTGTTATTTCCATCGCAAGCGCCAGCGGGCCCGAAGAAGAGGAAGAAGCGCCAGGAAGCATAAGAAAAACGGGGACGTTAAATTACTAGCAGGATTTTCATGGCCTCAGTCAGCGTAAATAAAAGCCTTTGTTAACTACATCGACAGAATTGAGTTATTCCACGTCTTCTCTATGCCATATCCCAAACACCCCGTCACCCGTACCATCCCTCCCAGTGTAGCTTCCAGCGCGCTCGTCGGGACGAAAGAAGATATTCACGACAGGGGCGTAGCCAGAAATTTTTTTCGGGGGGGGTTCAACCATACTTTATGTATGTTCGTGCGTGCGTTTGTATTTGTGCGTGTATATATACGCAAGCAAAACTGAAAAATTTCGGGGGGGTTTGAACCCCCCCAACCCCCCCCCCCCCTTGGCTACGCCCCTGATTCACGATGTTCAACAGCGCAAAGGACAAGGGACGGTAGAAAAGAGAACAGAGCAGGCGCTGACTCGCAACTAAGTTTAATCACGCACGATCGGAAAATATACACAGAGGCGCATCACGAACAACATGAGCGACATCATGAACCAGTACCAACTTGTTAACGCGTGAAGAGCGACAGCGCTTAAAGCGCGCGACAAATTCACACGTAACTCCGCTCCTTCTTTAAGGATTCCGACAATCGTTTTCCGACAATCGATCCGTGAGGCAATAAGATCCGCTACTGAGGTCACTCGCTGATTACTTGGAAAAGTGGTTCAGCACACCTTTAAGGCAGCAGACAAAACGACTACAGGCACCGACGCGAACAAAATGCCTCAAGGTAAAATAAACAAAGAGGTTGACGATCAGCGTGACACGACGTGTTCAAGTTAGAGAGAGATAGATAGATAGAGAGATGACAGGTAGAAAAAGGAGGAGCAGCAGCAGAGTGGCAGCACTCTTGGGGAAGCACTATACAGCTACTACCTGTGCGCAACAACGCGGCGGCCCTGTCTGACGCTCAGGGATAAGGGAAACGCCACCTCGCGCCCTTTTCGGGGGCAGAAGAGGAAAACGCGCCAGAAAAACAAGGGAAAAGCGCGCGCGGGGCGCGCCCCTTCCACCTTTTTTTTTTTCGCGCCAGAAAAGGATTTCCTGAGAGCCACGAAGTACCACTCGGCGGGAAAAAGTAAAAAGAAAAGGGGGCGATGGGAAGATGGCGCGCTTTTGTTGTCCGCGAACGAAAAGAGGGCGTTGTCGCTGCCAGAGCTGATTACGGTGTCAGCGCGTGTGTAGTGACAACAGTTGCCTGTCGTGTGAAGTACCCGGAAGTCTTTCTCGCTTTCTTATTATTATTGTTATTTTTTGTGCACTTTTGAACGCTGCAGCGAGCTTCTTTTTCCGCACCGCGGCTTCGTAACTGTCACAGAGGCCCAGTAACAACACCTCAGATGGAGGAACAAAAACTTAAAACGCATGCTTGGGCGAGTTCGTACATAGATAAAAGAGCTGAACAGCGCACGGGGGACTTCAAAGGGAAACTAAAGAGAAACAATGAATCGGTTTAGATCGTTAAATTGTGCTCTGAAAACTCTAATGACGTTAATTTCGCCATCATAGGTTTATTAATAGAGGTGAAAATCAAGTTCAAAGTTTCATTCTTAAATTTGGTGCCGTAATCTTCCCGCGTAACGTCACGGATTTCAAAGTGTATTTATCGCATTTCGGCACCACTGGCTCAACAAAATTACCCGAAGCTTAATATGTTAAGTCTATGGCACCCTCAGAGGACAAAGTACTTCATTTTTACCGATTAGGAACTGCGTAGTCCCTAGTAGTGGCCGTCAAAACATGTGGCGTTACGACAATGGCGCAGAAACTTCAAGGTGGCGCCGCCACCCACATGTTGATTTTGCGCGTGTTCTCGCTTACTAAGCGTCTTCTCGCAGCAAGCGTGGTGTTTTTGTATTGTGAAAGAGTTGTTTACTAATACGAGGAAAATAGTTTTGCTCTTTAGTGTCCCTTGCGGTCCAAGTGGCAAGCGCTCGACATTTTAGTCGTTGTTTACTGGCGCACTGTGCTTGCGCTGCTCAATGGATGAATATTAGTTGTATTGCATTAGAAAGTTTACGTTCTCCGCTTTCTAATCACAGCTAGTATTGTCGCCTAGTCGGAAGCGTTATTTTATGGCAATCAAAATAGTGCGAGCAAAAAACAGCGTTTTTGCTGTACAAGCCTCCGTTGTACTGCCAGTGCAGCAAAACTGTTCAACATAACGAAATGAAGTTTGCTGAGCCTTTAATAAAGCGTTATGCAAAGTTTCTATGAAGAGATATTGGCAGTAAAGCAATCAGAAATTGATCTGTACTCTTTCTTCCCTGTGTTGTGTAATTCGTGTGCTGTTTATCATTTTGAATAAGACTAAAAGGAAAAGGTCAGTGTCACTGCAACGACAAGCCTTTCGACTGCTGCAAAGAAACACAGCCTATGTGTCTTTGCCGAAATTTGTCAGTCTCAGTCCCAAACCACCGTGTAAAACTCTCTTTAGAGAGTGACAGCAACACGTCCTTCGTTCGGAGAGTCGTTTTATTGAAAGTGTGATGCGCGCGTTTGTAAGGCGCGTTTGAAGGTTCTTGGAACAGTCGAAAGTCTGGCGCTCACATCTGCCCTCTGGCTCACCTATTTGTCAATTTTTCGCAAGGTGACCGCAATACTTACGCTCCGTAAGACTGGTGTGATGCGCCATACTGCAGCCATAATTAGGCAGTGTTACCAACATTCAATAAAACTGCTGTTGGGTCTAGTTCGTTCACAATACTGAGGTTAATGACACAGCGCAAACACAAGCGATGTGTGTGTGTGTGTGTGTGTGTTGTACTGAAATAAAAAATAAATGAAGGAGTTTTCGCTATTGCTTGGCGACGGCTACCCCTCTCCATTCGGTTGTTAGAATAAATTAAGAAACAGAAGTAAAATATATATATATATATATATATATATATATATATATATATATATATATATATATATATATATATATATATATATATATATATATATAGTCCTGCATTGTGTCTTTTCTTTGTAGGGGTTCTTGTGTGTTTCCGCTGTGACTTTGACCTCAGGATCATGTACCAACCTTCAGTCGCGGCCAGTTAAGGCAACGAGTTTGGGACGTCCTTTCAATAATAGCACGACATCGCAAAGCTTCCGACGCCGCGTCCCGTTTAGTGATCCCGAACCAGATTTTATTATTGTCAAAATACAAAAGCATCGCGTAAAACAAAGCGCTCGCAATCATTCCTACGAAATAACACACCGCAAAGGTCTGGGAAACGGGTTACATTTCAAACGAAAGACCGTGCGATTTTCCTGTATGTTGACAGAGCGCTTTATGCCCTGACAAACAATGATTCGCGCATAGACAGCTCCTACACGGAGAACGTACCACCACAATATGAGCAGTTAAGTACAGCGCGCGTCGTGAGTATACAATACGCTCTAAGAAAAAAAGGTGTCATTTGACTCCTATTTCATACATGTAAGTCTCACATATACAGCACTCCCCTTAGAGAGGCAAGTTGACGCTCTTTACGAGAGTCGTGCATTGACTCTCTTTTGGAAAGTCGTGCGTTCCACGACTCTCCTAAAGAGGGTCAACGTGCCTCTCCAAAGGGTGTGCTACAGATATGACTCTCACGTGTATAAAAAGAGAGTCACACTTCTTAGAGTGTAAAACGCAGAATGCCCAAAACTGCCGCTGGAAGTGCGCCAAATTGATGAAAAACTAATCCTTGTAGCTTACGCTAAGAGGCGACAGCGTATGTTCTGACGAGACACTCGTTATATTACCCCCTTTACTCCGAAGCCTTATGCACCGCATTTGTTGCCGCACCACCTCTAGGATCAGCCCACCTTTGACTAAGCGACGGTGCCATTTGACAACGTCGTGGCATGACGTTATGATGGCGTCACAAATTTTGGCGATATGCGACTTCATTAAAACGTCACAGGTCCCGGATGACGTCATCATGTCGTCATCTGCGATCACGTGATACTTCTTGTACCGTTCGTGTTCACACAGCGGCTTCCGCAGGTCTCGGGGAGTATCGTCAGGGATAACGCAAAACCTCCTGACTCACGAGACATATTCAAACCGATGAGGAGAAATGAAAGGAGGAAAACGTGAGGTAAACCTCGTGACGTAAGCGTGAGACGTTGCCTCGTTTCTTGTATGCGAGAACGGAGGCACAAAACGTCACTGCCAGGCGCTAGTCGAAGAGAGAGAGAGTGTGGGGGGGGGGGGGGGGGGAGTGTCCATATTTGCGTTACAGTGAACTTTCTGTGAAAGCCTTCCCGTCCACTTTATTTTTGTGCAACGACGTTCGCCTGCACGCAACATGGCGACGCCACATTTCAATTTCTGCTGCCCTCTATGAATGACCCTGCTTATTTTTTTTTTCAATCTTCATTTCACCCGTAAAAGACTCCCTGGTCGACATTTTTACAACTTCCAGCGTGTAAAGTAAACATTCCAGTGGTGCCCTCGAAGTGAAAGACAGCTGCAGGTCAATCAAATGCGCACACAGTTGAGGAACGAAGCCCCTCGTGGAGTGTCCGCAGTCTCGCACAAAGACCATTCGTTCCGCCTATACAACTGCTCGTTCATCTGGAAGCCCCAACGGGGTGTCCCGTTCTGAACCCTCAAGTCGCGCGCCTCCCACAGGGCCTCCTTCCCTTCTTTTCTCCCATGGGACCCCCTCCTTGACCCCCTCCGAGGCGGCGGGACGTCCCGTGCATGGTGTAAGAATACCGTGGTCCCGTATCGACTTGACAAATAGCTTTTGTGTACCGTGGCAACCCCGGGGTTATATATCAATTCCTGAATCTTTCTTTCCCATCCCCTCGACCTTGCTTTCGGTTAGCTTACTTTCTGTAGCTATTACTATTTTTTTTTGTTCTCTCCCGCAGCGTGCGGCAAGTCGCGACTCGTAGGCAGTCCGAGAACACTACAGATCCCGCCCAAATGCGTCATTTCGAAGAATTCCCTTCCGCTCAAGCTCTGCAAGCATGCTCCGACTCCCCGGAATAATCTCAACAGAAGGAAGCGAAACGCAAACACCACGTGGTTTTAGGTAAAAGATCGGCACGTACTGCCAAGGCCCACACAGAACGACAGAAAGAAAGCAATAAATAAGAAGACGAGAGCATTGACAATGCGCGGGATCACGGGTAACGTGGGAAATGCCACACCACCCAAAGTCGTCGTCCTCCTGCGGCGCCAAGTCCTGGGAAATGCTTCGTGGACGAGACGAAGAGGAGGACGCCAGACCGAGGCCATTCGCAATGTCTTCTTTCTTCCCCGCTTACTCTTAACACACTTAACATCATACCTTAGTACTCTTAACATACCAAGTTTCAGAAAATTTTGTTCAGCCAATGTCGCCAAAACACGAAAAATAAAATTTGAAAACCGTGACGCCTTGCGCGGAGAAACTTAAAAATGGTACTTTGACCTTGATTTTCTCCTTTATTAATAAACTAGTGATGACAAAATTAGCGACATTAGAGTTCTCAGAGAACACTTTATCAGTCTAAATGGACTCATGGTTTCACTTTAGCGTTCCTTTAAATAGAAGTACACAGGCGTCGGCATTTCGCCCTCATCGAAACGCGGCTCACAGCCCTGACCGGGATTCGAACCCGCGCGCTTGAGCTTAGCCGCTAAGCTTCCAGAGCGGTCTTCTTTCGAAGATCTTCATTTCTTAGTCCATCGTCTTTATGTGCTTCCTCGCTAAGCGCTTTTCGTTGTAAATTCATTATAACGCGCTTAACGCACAACACAGAAGACCAACTTTCAGCTCTAAAGTGTTCACTACGCTCACACCTCTTGCTTCACGACCTCCTCCTCACTTGCCTTACTCTCCTCCCCACAAGACCCAAGAGAACACACTTGCGCAGCTCACAGTGCGTTGAAATAACGAAAGCAAAAGAAAAAAAAGAGAAAGAAATAAACCAGGCATCCGACTCCTTTTCGCTGTCCACTTCAAGCGATTTATCGCGCGAAGCCCTTCCCGGCATGCAAGAGGCCTCTCGCAGACCGTGTGTAGTAGGCCCATTTTCGTCGCCGTCGGCTCGCGCCTCCTCCACCACCGCGACGGAAGTCTCTCCAGCCTAAGTAGAATGGATATCTCCGCTCCCGAACGCTACAGCAAGAGGGCAGGCTGGACACAACGCAGAATGGCCTTTTCCCTTCCCAACGGACCGTGGGCCATTGCTGCTGCTGCGAGTGCTACTGCGCGACACACATACAATGGCCGCCACAGCCGCCGCCTCCCTCTTTTGTAACGGCGCCACATTGTCGACCTCCGGTATTTTGTCGCCTCGCTCCGCAGCCATGTCCCTTTCGCCTTGGTCTCATGAAAGAAAGAACTGCCTTTTAGATCTCTGTCGCGCGTCTGTTTGTTCGGGGAACGTGGGCTTTCGGTTCCGCTGCGAATGGTTGGGGTTTTAGGTGGAGTCTGTCCGTACGTACTATCGCGACGGAAAGAAGCGCGCACAGCGGAAAGCGTGGCTTTCGGCGTAGAATTTGATAATAGCATACATTAGGGGTAAATCCGGCGCTAGTGCTTATGGGAGCTGCAACGCATGGCTCTTCAGCTGGCATGGGAATGATGGGTAGTACACTGATTTGCCTAAGCTTCGTGCTTTCGGCTCCGTGTGGCTTCCCGTGGCCTTCAGCCGCTTTGTCGCAAGACGAAGTTGAGTAAAAAAGCTTAGCAGTGCCACTTAACCACATTGACCATTTTAGGCTCACCAATTCCAATCGGCTCACGGGGTTCACAACGAGCCACTCTTTTATTCGAAACAAAAGTCAAAACACAACAATAAGCCAAGCCACAAGTGCGCTCGAAGCCACAAGCACAAAGAATAGGCAAATCCATGTACTACCGATCATTCCCATTGTGACTGAACGATCGCAGCGCCAGGGCTCCCTCTAGTAAATATTGTAGGAAACTCTATGGCTTTCGGCGCAGTCCAGCTCTGACATGCTTTGGCTGTCGCTATGTGAATCTTGTGCTTTCGGCCGGCGTCACCGTAGCGCTAGAATCTTCCTCCGCCTGGCGCTACCTCCCCGCGTGTGCTTATCATCTGCCAGTCATGCCTGGTACTCGGAAAGCACACTCGGTGCGATAGCACCCGGCCGTAGCAAGGTTCTAGCGCTAGGGTGACGCCGGCTGAAAGCACAGGTTCGCCTAGCGACACTCCAGGCATGTCGGAGCTGGACTGTGCCGAAAGCCACGCTTTCCGCTGTTCGCGTTTCTTTTCATAGCGATAGCACAGCGGTGAACAATATGAAAGGGGAACACCGAATTTGTGTTTAAGCAACGATTCCTCGTGATGTACGAATGTGAAGTGTTTATTCGTAATAGATACCTTACCGCTTCAGGTTAAAGGGGTACTGACACCAATTTTGTCAATCTGGTATTACTCCGCCATGCAGGTTTCCTCTATACATAGACGGCTCTGAGCATGTGTGAAGCTCAGAAAATGCTGATATTTTGTGGAGGCATCAAAGTCAATTTTCGCACGGCGCACCTGTACCGACATCGACACTAGCGTGACGTCAAGCTGCAGTATCACGTCTGGCGAGTTCACGCACCAGTATGGCTAATTGAGATTTACCTACACAGAGCGAAGTGCCTTCGTATCTCTGTTTTTCCTTTTTCCATTTTCCTTTCGTATCTCGTTTTTGAAGGTACGATTCTCAAGCATATTCCATACACCGTCACTGTACAAGCCTGACATGACAGCCTGTCCTGAAGACGCAGTCTGACATCATGCATTATCAGAATTTTGTGTTGGGCTAGTTTATTAATATGTCAGTACTCAGGACCACAAGCCACAAACCGCGCTCACTACCAACTGTTTATTGTGCGTAGCACATGTCCATGGTCCTAGAATTTGGCAGATCATGCATAAAGGAACCCATAGGGTGTGGTAGTGAGTGAGTACTTGTGTGTATGAATGTGTGTGTGTGCGAATGATACAGTGCCAAGCTGCGCCTGATCTTCAAGATCGCATCGTACACTTGGCATTAATTTTTTTTTTTCTCCGGCTTTCCATGTCGCTTCGGTATACATGCACAGACCCGTCTCCGTTCTATCCCCAAGCCCCCCACGTGCGCAGAGACCGGGAAATCACAACACGGCGGCTGATGACCACCGCAGGCTCCCGTCAGCGGCCCTCCAGTAATAAATGTACGTATATATTATAGATAGATATACCGGATGAGATGCGGAAAATGGGGGAACCGCGGGCTGCAGAATGAGTAAATTAGCTTCGTTTGCCTAACAGCACGCAGCTACGGTTCCTCGTCGATCGAATCGCGCGTACCCGAGTCTCGCGGACTTCTCCCTCCAGACCGCGGAGGGGGTGTTTCAGACGCGTGCCGCGTTTTGAGGATGGAGGAGTGCAAAGAGAGATGAGCGGGGTTGATGAGGGTGCTTTGACCTTACAACAGTCATCTGCATCGCGAGTGGATTTCATTTTGTTTTCAAACCTTCCCTTCGTTTCATTTACCCGGCGTCCTTACTTTTCTTGTTTCTAAAGAAACGGGGTTGCTGCCAACGTTTTTAATTACGCGGCCTTCTACAGATCTGTGCATATATGAGTCGCCCAGAATGAAAGCCTCGCTGATAATTGAAATATAACTAAGCATCACTTCCAAGTATTTTTCTTCTCCAGTCGTGGTGGTTTAGACCGCTATAATTCTCTGCAGCTGCACGCGAACGAAGTCGTAGGCACGAGTTCATGTCGAGGTATAGCTGATGTAAGCAGGGAGGGCAATTAATACGCTGACGTGTTTTACCGGGGCCAGAGAGCCTTGCTCACGCAGTAAAAAATTAACGCACGTGTAGTCATAATTCGTCCAGATCTAAGATGGGAAATGCGGCACTGACGAACAAAGCAAAAGGCAAGACGCGAAAAAGTCGGCCATTAAATGTAGCAAACGCGTGAGCAAATAACTAAGGGCAAATATAAGACGGTCTCCTATGCATTGGCCTAAGACGACTCGAAGGCGAAAGTCATCTTCTTGTTCCTTCTTGCTCGATGTATTAACCCCACCCACCCAGCTCATCCGAAAGCTTTCAGCACCTCACCTGGTTTTCATTGCCTCCGAGATAGGCTCACCTTTGGCCATGAGACAATGTCATGTGATGGCGTCATCTTGTGACGTCATAGTAACGTCTTCATGACGTGACATATTTAGGCGATGTGTGACGTCCTCGCGTGAGGATGATTTTTTTTTGCACTACTCGCGGTGGCGCTGACGCTGACGGTCCATCTTCGTATTTGATGAGGCATCTAAGGCTTTCGCCGCAATAAAAAGAAACTTCAACGTGCTTGAAGACAGCAGCGTATGCAGAGAAGTGAAAAAGAATGTTCTTCGCTGCTCAACCTTACAACAACTGATATAAGCAGTGTATTTTTTATCTGGCAATACACGCCCACCCACATATGCATGCAACAATGTACGCGTCACTATTCTTTTTAACAGCGTTCCTTGTGCGACGAATAAAAAAAAAACTATCGTCATCATAAACGGGTATATATGTGCCACAGAAATTCGGTTAATCCCACTACTTCCCAGTGGTGTACTAAACATGAAGAAGGCAACAGTTAGCTCAACAACAAATGGATGCGAAGCGACGGCGGCGAGCCAAAGACTGCTAAGTACGTACCACGAGAGAATACTATGTAACGAGAAAGGCAACGGCGGCTGCGAGAAGAACCCGAAGCGATGGCAGGCCTACGCCAACGACGACGTACCCGTAGATGTATAAGAGGTGCGAACGCTTGGTTTCAGCGCGAGTTTCTTTCTCTGGAGTTTGGACATCCGTGTCGTCTCTGTCACTGTCTGTGGTTTAACTCGAACCTCTCTGAGCTGAGAATCAACGTAGAAACAACCTAGCTAAAGCTCAGCAATGACCGAGAAGCCACCTCGAAACAACCTGCATCACCTAGCTATGGCCTAGAAACAACCTAGAAGCAAAAAGATTAGACTTCAGAATCGTCCAGTTTCGCGGTTTCAAGCCTTGCTAATCTCAGTGCAAGCTTCGTCAATTTTTTATTTCTTTTTTTTTTGTCAGCGACCGCAGGACGCAATAAATAACTGAGTGCTCTTGGAGGGCTATAAAAAATCTACTTCCGTCAACCTAGCAATTGTCAATTTTGTCTTTCGAAAAAAGAAATAATAATAAACACGCAGAGACGAATGACAACACAACACGGACCGAAGAAAGCGGACACGTCAATAACGCCGAGTGATTTTTCAAACGAAATAAGGAAACGACCCCAACAAAATGAGAGGAGTGCAGAGAGCGTGGCAGCGTTAGAAGCTGGACGAAAAGAGAAAGGAGAAAAAAATTATATAAAAAAAGACGCATGGTCGGCAGGAAAGGGATATCGGACGCCGAGCGCTTTCCTCGGGTCAGTTGCCCCGGCTACTTGACTCCTTCATGACCCCGTTCGACGCCAAAACTCCCAAAAACACTTCTGTAAGTATATACCGCACAGCTGCTCCATTATTGCGGTCTTTCCCGTCTTTTACTCCTTTCTATATTTTTCGACATAGCAACACGAACGCTGCCTACCAGTACTGCAGACGCAAACAGATGACTGTCCGCAGTCGCTTCGGTTTCCGCTTACTTCCTTTTATTGTTTCCCGAAATCTCGAGCGCTCTGTTGGTTGCGAGGTGATTTTATTTCGTGTGAGACGTGGAACTCGGTCAATATGTTCTCGTTTCCGGTTGTGGTGGTCCGCGCTTCCACATAAACGTATACTTTATGAATTGCAATATTTCGACAGAGAAAAGCCGAAGGGTCACCTTGTAATGCGCCGTATAAAACGCCACGGCGATTTCGTGACGAGAGGATACCGTGGATGCATGGCTTGCTTCTTAGCGGCACGAACAACGAGTGATACTCTGGTCTGTTTACCAAGCACTTCCGGTCGAGCACCCGCTTCCGGTTTTATCAGTATTCACAAAATGTGTTTAAAAAGAGGAGGCTGATCCCTCCGTGAAAGGAATCGGTATAACACGAAAATGAAACGTGTCGTTTCATTTTCATTTTCATTTTGAAACAGAAGTAGTTGATTGTTTATAGTGCAAAGCTTGACGTATTTCCGTCACGGAAATACGTCATGAAAGTCTTAGTGGACCCCGGCATAAAACAGTTTCGTGGTGAAAAATGTAACTTAAGAGTTATATTGGATACATATTGTCACGTGGTCGTGACATCGACGAAGGCAGCAGTCAGCACGTCAGAGATTAAACTTTATTTGGCCGAACTTGTGGCCGGGAAACTGAAAGTCAAACTACAGCTATACACTGATAGCGGCGAACAGAGCGTCGACCGTCGATCAACTGACAAACGGTGAAGCGCGTCGGCATTTAAACATGTGCCGACGAATATTCCAGCGTTATCGCTGGCTGTCGTGCAAATTCTAGAATAAGCTCGAGTGTGCGCGTCTTGCGCGCAATCTTAACAAAACGATCTACAATGATCGCGAAGCTTCTCGGACAATGAGGCGCGGTTCGCGCTGAGCGTTGCTGGCATTCTTTGTGGCCGAAAACCGAATACAGCAAAAGTGATAAAGAAACGCACGTGGCAATGATATCGGAGAACATGCTCGCTTCATGGTTAATTAACTGACAGGATAATTAATGAAAATTATTTGAATGAGTTATTTGAAAGAGCAGACGGTTTTCTTGTGAGCAGGTCAGATCGTTGCGGCACCTGGCGGAGCAGATCGCAACCATGAGCTTTTTCCACTTGGCCTCTGGGATCCGATTCAGCAATGCGACGAAACGCAGAGCTAACAAACAGACCACGGCACACAAACGCCGAGACAGTACACCACATGGTCGACATTTCCGGAGCCCTCCACTACGGCGTTCCTCATAATCATGTCGTTGTTTTAGTGCCTAAGACCCCAGATGTTATTATTATTATTATTATTATTATTATTATTATTATTATTATTATTATTATTATTATTATTATTATTATTATTATTATTATTGAGTTCCGGAAGAAACGTGTCAACAAAATTCCTGCTCTCTTATAGACGTCAGACTCTGGAGTTTCCAAGATGTGTGGCGCCACCTGTCGGAGAAGTATTGAGTAGTGCATAGACCGACTTTCTCGCACAGTTTGCTATGGGACCAGGTGCAACTAGCGAGTGCGAAACAACGATTGAGCTTAATATCGCGTGTGTTTGCGCATTTAGCACTTAGAACGGGAGCTGTGAATTGTTCTCCGCTAGTCGGACGCGCCACCGAGCCGTCGTGAAGTGCTTGCTGGATCACTCGCCTGAACGACGGCGAAAACAGCAGCAGACGAGAGCCCTCCGCACGCTACGAGGAAACTCCGCAAAAGACGCACTGTTGCGTTGTGAATTGCCACGGACGTATAGACTGAATAACAACGTTCAGTTTTACCGATTTCCATAGCTGTCGTACGAAGAAGAAAGACGAGAGCGCTGGATACGGGCCGTTGCGAGCGTGTTGGGTAAGCGAAGTGCCCGCGTTCTCCACAGCCGGTGGCATGAATGTGTGGCTCTGCTGTTGTTTTGCGTAGCCCTGATGCAAAACCGTGGTAACCTTGACTATGAAGCTCAGCAGAGGCTCTGACCGCGGTGCTTGTCGTGTAACACGAAGTGAGCAGCTAGAGGCAGACTGGAGACGCGTGATACGCACACCGCGACGAGTTGGTCGTCACAACACAGCATCGCGGACGTACGTTTTGAAGGCTCAGAGTTCTGGTTCTAACTAGCTAACAGAGCTAACAGCACCACGTGCGTCATACAAGTAAATCGCAGAATGTTGGTCGTGACCCCCTTCAGGTTTGTTTCGCACGTGTCCTCCGCGGTTGCCGTAGCTATCTCGGAGGCCACGGTTTTGCCTTTGGTTGTACCCCGCGAAAGTGGACACGCACGTATCCCCATTTGCAGTACATACAAACGGAACACGACCATCAAGAGACCATTTGAGGATGCGTAATAAAACACTCCAATGCACAGGAAGCGAGAGATGAATTAAGGGAGAATGCAACTGAAAAGGCGAAAATCGCCGGAGCCATTCGCCCCTGATGAACCGAGTTTTGTACCACTGATCGTAAGATGCACAGCTAAGTAAAATGATCGTGTATGTACTTTATCGCTGTGGCATACGTATATACCCGATTTTAACGCATTTAGGCTCTGGAGAACGGATGTCGGAGGGCTTGCCTCGAACTCGGTGTCGTGTGATGCTCGCTTGTACTTGCGAGTTGCAGCGCGCGGGAATAACTAAAACTTATTTTGCATTGTACTCGCAGTTTGCTTTGATCAGCTTCCTTTGTTTCTGAAGCGTGGATTGGCGGAAGAAGCTTTCCAGGTCCTTGATTTTCAGGAAACCGCGCCTCGACACCAACGAAAGAGTAGGGTTATATTGCGGCCTATGCACATTCGCTTGCGGGCGGCTCTCTTTGCACTACCCAGTTAGTGCCAGGGCTACGATGAGGGCGCTGGTGGCGGTGTTTTTCGCAGCGCCGCCTGGGCAGAGTCTGACGTGTATACAGCCCTGGTCGCTGCATTTGGAACAAAACTTGAACAACTTGGAATACACTATTCTACGGGGGAGCCGTAGGTAGCCGCCACTAATAAAACTCACAGGGTCCCTTATGCACGCACCTAAGACATCTAGGAAGGCGAAAGCCAGCTTCTTTTTCTTCTCAATCTATGTATTGTTCCTGCGCCGCCATCCTCCGAAAGCTTTCAGCACCTAATGTGGTTTTGCATTGCCTCCAGGATCGGAGGCACCTCCCCTAGTTTTTGCACTGCCTCCGAGATGTGCCCACGTTTGTACCAAATGATGACGTCGTGCGGTGACGTCATCATGTAACGACAGTTTCGATGACGTCATAGTGACGTCACGATGACGTAATGAGTTTTAGTGACTTGTGACGTCATCACGTGATGGCGATTTTTTGTATCACTCGTGTTGACGCCGACGGGAGACGCCGACGCGGGACGCCGGTCAATTTTGGCGTTTGATGAGGCATATAAGCCTTTCGCCTTAATAAATCACTTTTAAATCAACACTGGACACATAAAAGCCGAGTGAAAGCAGCTGAATCTACACAACTCGTACTGGAAAACGCGACCCTAAGCCTCGTGACTAAGTCAGGCTCCTGGATCCCATCACCCTTGATGGGGACATTGCCTTTAGAACGTGGCGGTCGTCGCGTTGTCTCTGCGTCGTTTCGTGCGGCGTCAAAAACGGCTCTCTATATGGCGTCTATCTACGTCGCTGCCACTCATGCTCTTCCTCTGGTTCCTCCGTGTTGATTTGTATGTTCTCGCCCCTACAGTAAATGGCTTTGCTCTCAATCCCGGCTGCTGTTGTAGGCAGAACGATGTTTTCCTTGCGTGCGTGGCGTTCGAAAGAGCCGTAGCTTCATCCCGCTGTCGGCGAATGCGGTTGCTGTTACCGTCGTTATTGTTTCAGGTTCGGTGCGACGAACTTAAAATCGGCATGCCGAAGGATCAACTGCATTAACAGCTCAGAAACAGCGTTTACAATAAGGCGGCACGCGAAGGTTCATTGCAATCCAGTTCAATTCAATGCCTTATTTATCTTTAATTGAACAATGAAAGAAAGGAGCAATCACAAAAAGCTGCTACAGCGAGTAGCTTGACTTAAGTGACTGCCCCCTTAGAACGACAGCAACGGACAGTGCGTAAGACGTATATCACAAAAAAAGCACACAGGCACACACACACACACACAGAAAATAAACGAGGTACACAAGATAAAAATCTCATACGTTGGCGGTTGATTCTTGAACAGCGGATAAAAGAAATTGCATTAAATGGTTCTCTCCAGATGAAACAAATTTATATAAAATAAGTACGGCACAACAGTAAAAAATAAGGCATTACACAGAACTCGAGCAAAGTCTAGTGAAATGAAATAATGTTGCAATATCTTCATAAAAAAATGCCACGAAGATCTTGCAATGGTATACTCGCAATGCCAACACCGTTTTTTCTTTTTTTTTTTTTGTGAGCGACTCAACAACGAAGGTATAGCTGGTATGCGAGCATTTTTTTTTTCCATTGTTAGTACGATTTCGCGTCACTTCCTCGTGCTCCTGATTACGTGTGTCACATGAAAATACGTTGACTATCACCATTAGCTCACCACGACGGTGCACTCTCGCGTTTGCACTTGACGGAAACAGTTGCAAGGTCTGTTATGAAAGGATCAGATGAGCGGGGGACGAGATTCCAGAAAGATTAAGAGAACACTGTGCTTAACTGGGTTATTGTACATATCTTCTGAGTCTGGTGAGTACGAGCGAATAAGCTCCTCGCATGGCACGTGAAGAATCGACGGCTCCACGTATTAAAAAAAAAACGAAAGAAAAAAAAAAGATCAATGAAGCCATTCGTCTTGTCCTCAACGCAGCAATAGACGACGAGCCATAACGTATCAGCTGAACTGCCTGTCTTATGGTGCATCGTTCAGTATTTATTACTGGCCTTTTATTTTTCTCCCCCACTATCTATTTACTTCTAATTTTTGTCTTGTATCCGAACACTTAATCTTCGCAGATACGAGATTTATTCAGCACATTTCCGAGATAGAATGAAGCGGCCCCGTGTTTGTCTTTCGCGTCGTTGAACTGTGACCGGCACTGTTATTGTTTGTTTGTTCGTTTTTTCTGGACCAAAAACGCAGTGACGCGGCAAAGAAGGACCCTTCAGAGTCGCCCAACGTCCGAAGCGGAATCCATTTGAGGCTCAAACGGCATCAGAGGAAGCGGACCGTGTAAGAGGCGAAGGCTAAGCACAGCGACAAAACAAACAAACAAACAAACAAACAAACAAACAAACAAACAAACAAACAAACAAACAAACTTCGAAAACTGGAAACCAGCGAAATATAGCGAGAGTGCAGCCGTAAAAACGGAAATGGTCACTACATAGATGGCCACTCAATTTGTATGGGGCTGTCGATTCGCAGAAGAGCCGTGGACTGGAACGTTTATATTGACCTGTCGAATTGCCCAGTTCCTTTCGAAATAAATATATTGTGTATATGCGGTCACCAGCGCGCTTTGGTGGAAAAGAAATTGGAAAAGACAAAACTAAAAACGCAAGAAATACGCGTACACAAAAGCACGTACGGATTTATTATTTTTTTTTATGTTCGTGCAACAACGAACGGAAGTCGTAGTACAATCCAGAAGCGTTCATCTACGTCAATTTATATTCACGCACGAGAACTCTAGGCGGTCAAAACAAAAAAAAAAAGAGTTTGCTACCCGGTTAGCCTGAAGTTCCATTCTTTTCCTTAGTTCGGAAATATGAAGCCGAGGCTAAAGGCTAAATAAAGGAAGCAGAAAGGCAGAAGGCAGAGGAGTTAACCAGAAAGGCATGGTTGGCTACACTACTCTGGGTTATTGGGAAATTGGAACATGGAGGTAAGAGTGAGTGAGTGAGTGAGTGAGTGAGTGAGTGAGTGAGTGAGTGAGTGAGTGAGTGAGTGAGTGAGTGAGTGAGTGAGTGAGTGAGTTGAGTGAGGAGTGAGTGAGTGATGTGAGTGAGTGAGTGAGTGAGTGAGTGAGTGAGTGAGTGAGTGAGTGAGTGAGTGAGTGAGTGAGTGAGGGTGAGTGAGTGAGTGAGTGAGTGAGTGAGTGAGGAGTGAGTAGTGAGTGAGTGAGTGAGTGAGTGAGTGAGAGTGAGTGAGTGAGTGAGGGTGAGTGAGTGAGTGAGTGAGTGAGTGAGTGAGTGAGTGAGTGAGTGAGTGAGTGAGTGAGTGAGTGAGTGAGTGAGTGAGTGAGTGAGTGAGGAGTGAGGAGTGAGTGAGGAGCAGCGAGACTTAAAGGGTTTGTTACCCTGCTCTGGGGGTAAGAGAATGAGGCAATCACACATGGACATGCGCACGTCCCAATAAAATAACCGAATGTTCCCAAACATCACAAAGGATCAGAGAGAGAGAGAGAGAGATAGCAATTTTTAATGCTGTTCTCGGAGATTTTACGCTGGTTAAACGCCTGGCTTGCTACTCCATGTGTCGGGTGATGACTGGATTGTTGCTCATGGGAGTTATAGGCCATTTTTTTGAAGTTTTACATTTTACTGATGTGAAGCTTTGTCAATAGCGAGATGCTTTGAATGGCCTGTCAGGTATAAACTTCGCTGTATGCTCGTTTTATTGAATAATTGGCAAAATTAAATACACGAAACAATGAAGGGTAAAGATATAAAAGTGTAAGAAATACATCGAACAGCGATAACATTTAAAAAAAAAAACTAGAAAAAAAAGAATGCCCGTCCTCCTAGATTTTCTATGCGCTCAATGTAAGCGCCTCTACAGTGGTGTCTAGTAGGTTTTAACTATTTCATGACTTTTAAGCAAACAGTGGCAGGCGTTGGACCAATGTAGGCACGAAATAAGTAAAGAGGTCCCATTACATTTTTTTTTTCCTCCAAGGGCTCAGTAATACAAAAATGTTAGTTTTTGCAGCTGCTGAATTTCTTAATGCACTTCCTACAGCTTCTTGTATTCCCATGTATTATTCATTCGCATATTATTTATGGATATTGCAGGGACTGAATGATGACATCTCCAGGGGAAATCTCGCTCCCTGCGGTGGCCGACCGCTACTCAACGATTATGCGACCGGCGCCGACAACAAAGCAGTGTTTTTCCCACTCAATGAACCATCGTACCGTTCTCACTAGACTCTCACGTTACCGGAATGAATTATGCAGATTATAGCGTCGTTTCCAATAACCGTTTCCTTCGCGAACCTCTGTAGAGCACTCAAATTTCAAAAACCACGGAGCATCGACTTTCCGAGTGAAACTACCGCGTCTGCGTTCATCTTTTATCTTTCCCAAACTCTTTATTCTGCTTTCTGGCGACCGCTTAAATGATAAGCGAGTTTGGAAAACGAAACTCGACTTTCGATAATCTCCCCGGGGGATCACCGCAAAAAAAGTATCAATTGTCGTGGGTGGGTACACACAAGATCAAGTTTTCCGAAAGCGCGAGCCACTTTAGTAATACGAGTTGGCTACTGAAACAACCCACAATATCTTTGTGGCGGTCAAAATGTCCCTCTCGTAAAATGAAAATGGCTACGCACTCGAAAAGCGCTACAGACGCGGGCTTGTCTTTAAGCAGCACCGTCCCTTAATCGGACGTGGACTGCACTTTAACGTTTATTAGTTCTTTCTTTAGGTTCTTTCCAATCGGCTTTGTTTTGAGGCTCTTTGAAATCGACTGCCTCCACGGACTAGACATTCCGGCTTCGATTTTCTTTGTCTATAGACTGTATATAAAGATAGCGCGCTCTTAAATCTGCAGGAGAAGCGACGTTGCAGTGAAGAAAGGAAATAAGATGAAACAAAAGGTCTATACCCCGTGACTCCAATCCCAACAGAGTTCGTCCATTGGGACGAAGAACAAAAGCGTCGTCTGCTCGAGCAGAACGGTCGAGCAGACGACGTTTTTTTCGTCTGCCTTTTTTTTTATTGTGTCGTCTGCTTTTGTTTGTCAGGTGTACTACCTGCGCTTTTCAATACGTATACCCCACTGCAAGCGAACACACGGCTGCCGGCATCGCTTCATCGCTATCAGCGTGGGGACCGAAACTTCTTCGAACGTCATTACGGGGAGTGACCTCTTGAAAGTTTAACAACAAGGCGCGCATTACGGTAACATTAGGGAGGGGGGGTGCAGACAGTTCTCTCTCACCGTTCACTCCGGTAATAACAGCCGGGCAGTGCTCGGGAAAAAACGCAAACAAACAAGTTCTCATCGTAGCAGACGACGCTGCCGGAACAACAAAGGCGGAGTTGAAACAGAAGGCTCCCCACTCTCGAATGCAGGAGTCGTCTGCTTCCGGGCAGCGCCGTTGTCGTCCGGAAAAACAGACAAGCAGACGACGCGATAGCAGACGCTCTTTTCCCAGCTCGCTCTGCGCTATATGTGTGGCTATCGTTTCCCGTGAGTACGTGTATACAGTCGACGCGAAAGCTTGGCCCAAATTTGGCACGGGCCTCGGGGTAATTATCGATTGATTTCTAAAGCGTTTTTATCGATCCCGTTTTTATTGCCGCCGCACGGATAAGAGACGCTTCGAACGCTGCGCGGTCCCTTCAAAGCAAACGGGGAAGCGGCGTATACATCCAACGCAGGCGATTACAGGTGGGAAGGCTTCACGCAGGCCGGCCGTATATGTAGGATTAGCAAGCTGTGTGACCTAAATATCGGCAAAGTGGGTGTTCAAAGCGAGAAAAAAAATTAATAAATAAAATAAGTGCTGTAAACATCAGCGGCAGTACTTCCATTAAGGGCCGGACGGCGCAATCTTCTCGCGAAGTTAAGCTGCCCGTTCAGGTATTGATGGATATTGATTACACACTTAACGATGATTGCACGGCCTGAGGACTATAACCGAAAAGTTCGTCAGAGCTAAGAGAATAATTTGCTGGAAGTCGAATACATTGATTTTTTGCAATGGGGTCACTTTATATCGAAAAGACAAAACACGTCCGCGCCAATGTCTCGAATTGTTTATCAAATGCGGGACATTCGATCAATATCCTCGCTACAGTAAAAGACCGTATTCGGCGAATCATTTTTTTTCTCGGCTACTCACCCGAAAGTCACGGGTTCGATTCCGGCCGCGGCGGTCGCATTTCGATGGAGGAGAAATGTTAGAGAAATGTGTGCTATGCGATGCCAGCGGACGTTGAAGAACACCAGATTATCAAACATTCCGGAGCCATCCACTATACGGCATGCCTTATAATCATATCCTGGTTTTGGCACGTAAAACCTCACAAATATATTATTTTTTCGTTTTTATACTAGTAGTTATTCTTGACAGCAACCGAAATACACCGAGAGTAGTGGTAATCCTTCCATGACGTCACAAAATGGTTCGACACAAAAAGCCCGTCTTTATTCTCATTCTTTTCGTTTGTTTAAAGACCAATCTAACCGCGCAGAAAATAACGCACCTTCTCAAAACCAAACCTATACGTGGGAGGCGAACAGGACAGCCTTTTGTGAAACATGCACCACACGCTAGCTCGCTGAAGCTATAACAGCAAAGCGGACCTCCATGCAAAACGCACAGCTGCCCTCATAACGACAGCACTGTTGGAGTGCACTTTCAGAAACTTGCAAACACAAGCCTTAGGAGGAAGCTATAGCAAACGAATACTAAACGTTCGTGAAGAAATTCATCGCCATTATGCCTCATACGTAAGATAACAAAATGACGGTTAACGTTGCCATTTGAAGGAAGCTGCCTTTCCTATATCTCGCATATAGGTCATTTCTGAATCGGACGTCGCGTTTCGAGAAATATATCGATACAGGTCTCCGGACTGACTGAAATCTGGATCTTGATTCTGAAATATAGAGTTTTTGTTAAGCGGTTACGTTTTGATACACGGTGACCGCATCGGGTGCCTCACGAAAAAAGAACTGCCTGAGACCAGTCACGTATGTGTAGCTCATGAATATACTTATTGATAAAATTAAAAAAAAAAAAACTCAGCCAGTTCCATGCTGTGAAAACTGTTGGACCGTAAAGGTGTAAGAACGCGAGTGTAGCATGGGAGGCTAGACTGATACTGCTTAGTATCATTTCGAGCAGCGTCGTCTTAATGATTTAGCATCATCTCGAACATCATAATCGTCATCATCGTGATTTCGAGCATCCATATCTCAGACATCCCACCAGTATTGACAGGAGAAGTAAAGAAAGCCCTAAAGGGAATGCAAAGAGGCAAAGCAGCTGGTGAGGATCAGGTAACATCAGACCTGTTGAAAGACGGTGGAGAGATTATGTTAGAGAAACTGGCCACCCTGTATACGAAGTGCCTCTCGACGGGGAGGATACCAGAATCTTGGAAGAATGCCAACATCATCTTGATCCATAAGAAAGGGGACGTCAAAGACCTGAAAAATTACAGGCCCATAAGCTTACTGTCGGTTGTCTACAAGCTATTTACAAAAGTAATTGCTAACAGAATTAATACGACATTGGAGTTCAATCAACCAAGGGACCAGGCAGGATTTCGTACAGGATTCTCAACAATAGACCATATTCATACTATCAATCAGGTGATAGAGAAATGCGCGGAATACAACCAACCCCTATACATAGCCTTCATAGATTACAAGAAGGCATTTGATTCGGTGGAGACATCAGCAGTCATGCAGGCACTGCGGAATCAAGGCATCGACGAAGCCTATATAAACATAATGGAAGAAATCTACAGCGGATCCACAGCCACTATAGTCCTCCATAAAGAAAGCGACAGAATCCCAATAAAGAAGGGCGTACGGCAGGGAGACACGATCTCTCCAATGTTATTCACCGCGTGTTTACAGGAGGTTTTCAGGGCCCTAGATTGGGAAGAGCTAGGGATAAGAGTTAATGGAGAGTATCTCAGTAACCTACGATTCGCTGATGACATTGCATTGATGAGTAACGCGGGAGACGAATTGCAGCTCATGATTACTGAACTGGATACGGAAAGCAGAAGAGTAGGTCTGAAAATTAATATGCATAAAACTAAAGTAATGTGGAACAATCTTGGTAGAGAACAGCGCTTTGCGATAGGTGGCGAGACACTGGAAGTTGTAAAGGAGTACGTCTACTTAGGACAGGTAGTAACCGCGGAGCCAAACCATGAGAGTGAAATAACTAGAAGAATAAGGATGGGTTGGGGCTCATTCGGCAAGCATTATCAAATCATGAATGGTAGTCTACCACTATCCCTCAAGAGGAAGGTATATAACAGCTGCATCTTACCGGTACTTACCTACGGAGCAGAAACCTGGAGACTTACAAAGAGGGTTCAACTTAAATTGAGGACGACGCAGCGAGCGATGGAAAGGAAAATGATAGGTGTAACCTTAAGAGACAGGAAGAGAGCAGAGTGGGTCAGGGAGCAAACGGGGGTTAATGACATCATAGTTGAAATCAAGAAGAAGAAATGGATATGGGCCGGGCACGTAGCACGTCGGCAGGATAACCGGTGGTCATTAAGGGTAACTGACTGGATTCCAAGAGATGGCAAACGCGTGAGGGGGAGACAGAAAATCAGGTGGGTAGATGAGATTAAGAAGTTTGCAGGTATTACGTGGCAGCAGAAAGCACAGGACCGGGTTGATTGGCGGAACATGGGAGAGGCCTTTGCCCTGCAGTGGGCGTAGACAGGCTGATGATGATGATGAAGTCACTCGTACAGAATTACGGTGCAATAAGAAATGCAACTAGCGCGTTCGTAGCGTTCCTGCTAGGCCGCTTGTGAGGTCTGGTATTAAAGGATGTTCTCCCCTGGCAGGACGGCACATCCTCACACGGATCGGTATACCAATAACAGCAATAGATAACAACCATAAAGAAATTCCCAACGATTTGAGGGAGAATATAACAGTTCTGCCTGTTCCAAGGAATGTTCACCCCATTCATAATGTGAGCAGAAGGCAAGCCAGAGCCAAAGCCCTGCTAGAAAAAGCTAAAAATCAGGCTGAAGAATGCTCGTTTGTCGACGCGGCTTTCATGCCCAATAAACGAGCCTTCACAGTAGTACTTGTGAACGGCGAAGGTGAACTCGTCAACTCGGCTTCCACCTACACCACAGAATCAGAAATTGCTGAGCAAGTAGCCATCGCACTGGCGCTTTTAGACCCAAATAGATCGAGGATCCACAGCGATTCTAGGGCAGCCGTCCGAGCATTTGCCAAAGGAGTTATTTCCAGACAGGCTCTGGCAATTATCAAGGGAAAGGTAATCAAACCACACACGATCATCTGGTTTCCTGCTCACATGGGAGAAATCAACGGTGCTCCCGCGAACCTCAACGAATCTGCCCACAATGCTGCACGAGGACTTGCCAACCGTGCAGCCACAAGGCAAGAAGATGCTGAGGTTTCAGAATGCAGGGATCACCTCCTCTCTTACAACGAGCTAACAAAGCACTTTTACCTAGGACGCAGGGTCTTCCCCCCTCCCACAGTAAACTAAATCGAGCACAGGCCATTACACTAAGGCTCTTACAAACAAGAACCTATCCGAACCCGCTCTTAATTACCAAGATTTATCCGGAGTTCTCTACTCCTACAACATGCCAAACATGCCACGAAACAATAGATCTCACTCATATGCTCTGGCGTTGCTCCGCGTTACGCAGCGACAAGGAAAACACTGAAGAGCGGTGGGACGCAGCTCTGCGCAGTCCGACATTAGAGGGACAATTATGGGCAGTCCAACGGGCCCGCGAAGCGGCCGAAAGGCTAGGTCTTTCGGTCCCAACGTGGGAGCGGCCCGCTTCGGGCTAGGAAACTAGCACGACCTATTGGACCTCAATAAAGTTCTTTCATCCATCCATCCATCCCCTGGCAACTGTCTGTCGTCCGTACGTGTTGGTGCCGTTGCGAGCGTTTGCCTTTTGTAATAACGCACCGGTGACAGCCGCACGAAACGCGTCCCAGTTCTTCCGTTCAAAGCGATGTCTCCCACAACTCGACCAGAAATCCTCGAGCCGCTCCTACACGTCGATTACTTCGTTCCGTTTTCTTCTCTTTTTTTTTAATTCTGGAGTGGAAGCCTTAGCGTCGAAAGTAGTCGAAAGTGAAGCAAGCGTTTGCCCCTTATTTATATGAGAACGTGCACTTTTCGAGCGGTACCCGCTTAGAGAACAAGTAGTTTTGTTCTGTAAATGTAAAAGATGGGTTCATTATAAAATAAGAAATCGTTGTTCCCGAAGGAAGAAGCATATCGAGATGAGTGCTGATGGCTTAATCTCCAATAAAATTCGCCAGCACTTTGTCGCTTCTCGAGGAAACAGTAACACTAAGACACCGGAAAGGGCTTAATAATCGGCGCCTATAGGCGTGGGAGAAAAACGCTCCCTTCTACTCGTTATACGCTGACGTTTCACCGTGCCCTTACTAAAATGGCGGCTGCGGTCGCCATCTTTTGGGGGGCACGGCACCACCCTTGAGGCGTGATTTCCACTCCAGCCATTCTTTTCAAGCCTCATTGGGAGAGCCCCAGTCTGTTTTCGATCGGCATTCTTAGTATACAGGATGCTGCAGGCAAACACTGGATAAACCTCCAAACTGCTTACAACACCAACGAGCTTTCTGGAGGAGGCCAGGTCAGTGCTCAGCTCTAACCCCCGATGATTACTAGCTATAAGGCTGGTCGCTAGAACTCGGGATACGGCACGAGCTAAACACATCCTGGGGTGCCACTCCAGAACACTGCCGAATTCCGTCGTGTCGTCAAATTCGCCATCTTTTGAGCCCTGGTTGGCCCAGAGGGCTGCTACGTGGCGCTCTCTGATTGGCTTAAGATGTCATTATTATGAAATTCAACAATGCTTGACACTGCCAAGAATAGCTTCTATCACAAAAAAAAAAAAAAATGCGCAACTTGCTGTAAGCCGCACAAGGCTGGTTCACAGCAGAGCTGGCGGGCACCAGCTGGTCCTGGCTTGGCTAGGCTTTTAACCTCTCACCTCTCTTTCCCACCCCCCCTTGATATACTATACTACACATGGTTATGATTGCTCTCACCAAGAAATATTTTTCCGCATGAATTTCTCTCTTTCTCTACTTTCATTTCTCTCTCTCTCTTTCTTTCTCTCTCTCTCTCTCTGTACTCCTTCTGTAAGACATCAGAATTTTTGCATCCCACGCCGGAGAAATGGGCGAACGTGTTCTGGAAGCGACGCAGAAGACGACAATGTAGAAGAGATCGCGTGCCGGTTCCTGATGAAGATCACAATTTTCTATCTACGACACACGGGCCAACATCGAGCATAACAGCTCTTCTGTAATAAAGATGCTTATTCCTTCTCTCCTGGACACAACAACAAAAAAAATTTGGAGGCGACCATAGTCCTTGACTTACGCGTCTGGCAGTGGCGCTCGCACATCGGCGTTCGTGCGCCCTGGTGTATTCCTTGGGTTAAGTTTGTGTTTCGCCTCTGAGATCCGAAGCAGATCTCAGAGGCCACGTAGGGAGGAGCGCGTAGTTGAGATCTCCTCCGCCAGGTGCCGCAACGATCCCAGCTGCTCACAATCATTCAGTGAACTCAATCGATTAATTTGGTTAACTATCCTGAAAGTTCAATGACCGTTATATTCAGTTAAGTTAGGCTCCGATATCATACGTATCCAATACAACCCTGAACCAGAACCATCGATTTCTATCTTTAGAAGGATTTGCTGATTATTCGGAACACCGGAAGTCAGTGTCCGTGTTTGAAAGGGAAACAATGTTGTCGCACGGTGCTTGTGCGACTAATGCAATCGGCGTTGTCAGCCATTTCACAGGAACTGTCGGTTTACAAAGCACCGTTTCCTCAGCGTGAGTACACCCGACACGAACTCGTATCGAAAGAAAAAAGAAAAATATATATATATAAAAAGCATGCGGTGCAAAACGAGAATTAATTGCGAGGCAGACACTGCACCTCCCCGTGGCGCTAAGCAGCGACGTGCTTTTGACACCAGGGCGCGTGTTATGGCCAAGCCGTAGCTGGACCTCTGGGTCCGACGTGCGAAGTTTTAATTACACACGCTCGCAATTAAGGCTCCAGCCGTCTCTGCGAGTGTTTATTTCTCTTCTTCGTTTCCAATCGGTCCTGAGAAGCGTTGTGTTGACACCCGTCGTCGTTAAGCTGAATAAATATCGAGGAAATCGTAAAAAGAATGCACAAATGTAAACTTTAAGTTCTGGTTCTTTCTCTCTCTACCTTGCGATAAGCGAAAGTGCAGTGCGGATTTTTTCGAAATTGAAACTTGCAGATGTCTTTTTCATTCATTACCACCGAAGCGAATTCCTTCCTGTCCGCCGTGTATTGAGCTTCACAAGTTTCGACTGCACTCGACGCCACAGAGAGCGCTGCATTACGTTGTTTTAAATCGGTTGGTTTTCGAGAGTGCTGATGTAGCCGCTGCAGTATAGTGGTCGTTCCACTGCTACGCGTTCCCTTACCAGCATAAGCGTGCGCACGAGCTTGTTTGCTTTTTTTTTTTTGCGAACAAGCTACGCAAAGCTTCGACCGGTAGTTATGCAAACAAGCTTCGAAGCTTGTTTGCGTAACTGCCGGCATCTAGTGTCATGGATGCAACGCTTACAACGGTTAAATGTCCGTGCATCAGATACAGCTATGATGAGAGTACAACATCTAGCTGCAGGATTCTTTGTGGCGCTGTAAATGAGTGTTATGATTGATTTATTCAGTTGTTCAATAAGTCATTGAAGAATAACTTAATCGAATAAATAACTGACTGAGTTAATGATGAAGTCGAGGTTTTGACGAAAACCCGTCTGGTCGGGAAGCAACATGATAGAATAAAAGCAGGACACCGACCATGAAATAACTCAGCTAGTTAATGAGATAGATAGATAGATAGATAGATAGATAGATAGATAGATAGATAGATAGATAGATAGATAGATAGATAGATAGATAGATAGATAGATAGATAGATAGATAGATAGATAGATAGATAGATAGATAGATAGATAGATAGATAGATAGATAGATAGATAGATAGATAGATAGATAGATAGATAGATAGATAGATAGATAGATAGATAGATAGATAGATAGATAGATAGATAGATAGATAGATAGATAGATAGATAGATAGATAGATAGATAGATAGATAGATAGATAGATAGATAGATAGATAGATAGATAGATAGATAGATAGATAGATAGATAGATAGATAGATAGATAGATAGATAGATAGATAGATAGGTAGATAGATAGATAGATAGATAGATAGATAGATAGATAGATAGATAGATAGATAGATAGATAGATAGATAGATAGATAGATAGATAGATAGATAGATAGATAGATAGATAGATAGATAGATAGATAGATAGATAGATAGATCATGGTGTTAAAGAGCACATTGACTGTAACATCAAATGGACTCAACATTATTACTTACTCAGATTTATTAAACTGCAACCCATGTTTGCCCCACGACAGCTTTTGGATTAAGCTGGCGCATAAAATGGGCCGCCGTGAAGCAGCAAAAGAAAAACCGGGAATCAAACCCGTCGCCCTCTTCCTAACGCCACAGACGCTCGCCGGTTGCAGGGCTACAGGCAAACACGATAACAATCGCGTACAATACGGCATGATACGATACCATATAGTTAACTAGCGTAACTCAATGTAGCCAAGTGAGACTACGCAGTCGCCGTGTTTCGTGGCAAGAGTTCTCGCATGGATTCATGCATTCAACGCCCAAAACACGAAGCAGGCTTGCTATTCTCAACACGCATAATTCCATTAACTATAGAATGCCACGTATCGTAACGCAGCTCACACAAATACGCGGCCCTGCGTAATTGCGTTAGCTATTTAGGCGGTTATTCGTTAACCCGATAGCGAAAGCCCGCACAGTGGACGCGGGACTATGGAGGAACTTCAAACAAACAAAAAGAAAGAGAGAGAGAGAGAAAAAAAAACGAAGTACTAATTAAGGAAGGAAAACAGAACAGAGAGGAAAGGCTGAGATGTTAACCAGTTTATGTAGCATAACCGGTATGCTACCCTGCACAGGGAAAATGCACAGGATAGAACGAAAGAAGAGTAAAGAAGGAGAGAAAGGTAGAGGTGAACGCAACGTTACAGTCCGGCATCATTATCAGTCTACAGCCGCTCGTGCAAGTTTGTTGTCCTTAGAAATTTTAACAATGCCTTCGTTGAACACAAAGTACTAAAAATTCAGTGTTACTATGCGTGCTAATTCACACTACGTCACGTCTCATTTGTAAGCAACTTCCGTACCCACCTCTGCAATGTCTCGCAAACAGACGGCGGGATAGGCAAATAAGATAAATAATCAAAAATCGAGCAACACGCTCGGTCTCAAGCCGGACAAGGCAGCAAGCGCGTCAAACTCGATCCGACGTTGCAAACGAAGTTTGGAGCTCGCATAGCGTCGGATCGACCGTGGCGAGACTCTCGCGTCGAAGAAGCCAATTGGCCGCTTGTTCCAATAAATGCCACGCGCCCGCGTTCTGGGACAGGAAGGGTTCACCCGTCGAACCCGTCCTCTTTATTATTATTTTTTTTTTGTTCTGGGAGCAATAAAGATACCACCACCACCACCACCCGTCGAAGGCTCCAATTAGCGCGGCAACGGCCGGCCAATTAGGGTCACGCGCGCGCCTTTCTTGGACACCAAAGAAGAAAGAGGATGGTCGTTAATGAATGAGGCCCCCCGCTGACAGTCCGGGGCTCTGACCGCGTTAGCGATTGTACCAGTGAGTCTGTTGCCCCACCACGTATACCCTTCGGGTGCCACGGCACTGAAAGAAATGTAGGTCAATATCCATGAACCGATTGATCAGTCCTGATCGATACTGTTCATTTGCATGTCTGATTGAGCGACTGCATGATTCGCTCATTACAGGCTGGCCAAATAACGTCTCGATAACTGAGAGCAAAATAGGGAAAGAATAGATTCATAAGAAAACGAAAAGAGGTCGACCTGATAGTAGTCCCTTAAAGGGACACTAAAGAGAAACAATGAATTGGTTTAGATTGATCAAGTGTGCTCGGAGAACTCTTGTGTAGTTTATTTCACCACCATAGGTTTATTATTAAAGAAGAAAACCAGCTTCAAAGTTTCATTTTTAAATTTCGCGCCGAACTTTGTAATTCGTGACGTAAAACGTTTCAAAGAGCATTTAACGTATTTTGGCGCCACTGGCTCGACGAAATTTCCACAAACTCGTTATGTCAAGTCTCTGGCCCCCTCAGAGGACAATGCACATCGATTTAACCGATTAGGAACTACGTAGGCCCAGGCAGGCGCCGTCAAAAATATGTGACGTCACGGCAAATGGTGCGGGAATTCCAAGGTGGCGTCGCCACCTTTATTTTCTTTTTGCGCGTTTTCTCGCTTATTAAGCGTCTTCTCGCAGCAAGCGTGGCGTTTTTGGTATCGTGGAAGACTACTTTACCTATGCGAGAAAAATCGTTTTGCTCTTTAGTGTCCCTTTAAGCTAACACTGGTTACTCCTGTCATCGTTTTTTCATTGAAATGATGCATAGTAGACGTTGGCGCCTTTAAAGCGGCACCGGATGCTCCTCGCACATCAAACGAAACATAAAATACAAAAAAAGTAAAGCCACAGGTCCACGCAGAGAAAGCTGACAGCGAAGCGCTCTCGCGCCAACTTCCGCCGGCGCTTGCCTCAAACGGCTTCTTCCTCGGGCGTACGAGAAGTCTTGCCCACCGTCTGAAAGGGCGCGCCGCACGTAAGCCCCCGATCTCATGCACATAGCCGGTCTCCTCGCCACCGCCAGTAACATTCGCTGTACAGTGATGTCCAGCGAGCACTGTTGCCGCTTCTGTGCGTCTCTTCAGTGGTGTACTGTTTCCCGATTCGCGCATTTAGCACTGAATCACCAGAGAACAAGTCTCATCTCTTTGGGAAATGCGAAGAATGATAAAACGAGGATACGAGCAGGAAGTAAGCCGATCACAACACGGCACCAATGCCTGAGAGCAGCGCACAGGCAGCGCTTCTACAGGCAAAAAAAAAAGAAACAAAAATAAAAATGAAATGAGGCAGTTACGCACTAGTGCGGAGAGGAAACAGCGGAGCTCATGGCGTTCTCCTCCTCCTTTACCTCCTCCTCACCTTCACTTCCGTTTCACTGTACTATACTATACAAGACTACGCTATGCTTTACTCTCTCCCCTCTTTCTTTCCTTCCTCCTCGCGTTCAGTTCCCTTTCCCACCGCCTTGCTATACTATATACAATGCAAGTCTATGCTATGCTTTACCCTCTCCCTTCCTCCATTCCTTCATCCTTACACTCACTTCCCTTTCCCGCACCCTTGCAATATTATACAATGAAAGTCTACGCTATGCCCTCTCCCCTCTTCCTTTCCTTCCTCCTCACGCTCGCTTCCCTTTTCCGCCTCTTGCTATACTATACCCTGCAATTTAAAAGAGTGTAAACTTGAGCTTGTTGGCTTGGCTTCATAGCAGGGAACAGCGCAGATACACGAGACAAGAGAGGTTGACAGGACACGCGCACCTGCCCCAAGTCCTGTCAATCTCTCTTGTCTCGTGTATCTGCGCTGTTCCCTGCTATGTATACCATGCAAGTCTATGCCATGCTCGACCCTCTACCCTCCTCCTCCTTTCCTCCTCACGCTCACAGAATCCCTCCTCACCCTCACTTCCCTTTCCCACCCCTTTACTATACTATACTAGGAGCTGCTTGGCACGTACCCGCTTTCTGTGCCGCATGCACGCCCAGTTTTGTGCGTGACGCCATCCGGAGTTTCACCAAGCTTAGACATCTCCGCTGTTGAAACGGAACGAACGGAAGCTCACGCGAGACACGCACAATACGGCTCGTGTTGGTGTGAGAATCCATTTCTTCTTTGCCATGCATGCACGCGTCAGTGTTCCGGCATAATCAAACCAGAGTCCGTTGACCCTGCGGCTCTTCGCTATGTATATGGACTGCTCAACACGCAAAACAAAAAAAAAATAATAAAAAAGTAAGACACGTCAACAACAGCAACAAAAACCAAGCTCAACAAGGCGCTGTCTTAGAGCCCTGCTCTGCGAGTCCTTCACATCGGCTTGAACGCCGTTCGTTGCTCGGACGTTCGCGCCTTTCGCATCAACGCACTACTCGGTCCGTTCCGGTCCCTGAAGGGGAACGCAAACAAACGGCAGCCGAACGATCGTTGGAACAAGGAGCCCTGCCTCTTCCTACGAGCCTACGGAAGGCAGCGTACACTGGCGCCATGCAAATAAGCATCTTCGATGGCCAGGCAGCGCGCATGCGCGCAGCCGCTCGGCCGAGAAACTCCTCGTGTATAAAAAAAAGCGTGTTGCTTGCGGAGCCGGCGGTTGGTGACGTAATCGCCGACATGGCGTACACGACTACCGCACGTGCGTCCTGTTTGCGTTCGGCGAGCTTACACAAAAAATAGTAATAAAGCAATCAGCAACCTCTCGGGGAGTTCTTTGGCTCTCACTGTAGGGTCTCCCACGATATTTACGAGAGAAAACAGTGGCGCTGCCATCGTTCGGCCACCGCGGCAATGACGGGTGTAGTATGTGGATTTGCCTATTCTTACTGCTTGCGGCTTCGAACGCATTTGTGTCTTTGTTTATTGTTGTGTTTTGGCTTTCGTTTCGGATAAAAAAATAGCTAGTTGCGAACCCCGTGAACTGATTTTAATTGGTCAGCCTAAAAGGGTTCAGGTGGTGAAGTGGGACCGCTGAACTTTAGCTGAACTGGTTCTTGCGACAAAGCGGCTGCAGGCCACACGGTGAAGAAAGAACGAAGCTGAGGTAGATCCACGTACTACCCATCATTCCCATGCCGAAGCGTAATGAGTTGTAGGTCTCATAGACACTAGCGCCAGATTTGCCTCTAGTATGCTATTACGAAACTATATGGCTCTCACAGTCCGTGTATTTCATGCCCAGCCCGAATTTCTTTCTGACTGATTTACCTTAGCGTGCATGCAAGACTCTATAGAAAGCATCTTGTAGCGCTAACTAAAATAGGTGACCAGAAAGGGTACGCAGAAATAAAAGGAAAAATAAAACATTAAAAAAAGAGCAGTAGAAAAGGATTAGAGAAAACTAACGAACATTACAAAATGTCGGCCAACGTTATCAAGTGTTTGCAAGTAGAATCGGTTTATCGAATTAGGTCAATAAAATTAGTGTGACTCATTACAGAATCCAGGCGGAAGGAACCCACAAAGGCATTCTACTTTCAAAGAAAATTCCATATTCATGTCGGCTCCAGGAGATGTCCAGGGTAGTATAAATTAAGGATGCCAACCGCTTTAAACAAGACTCACACGACTTTTTTTTTTCTATTTAATGCCGTGATCACTTATGTCCCTTATTTAACTTCTTTTATGCGCTGCGATTGCAAGCCGAATTATTTATTTTGAAATATTAGCGAGCAATATTAAGTATTCCGATTACCAGGGGCGCTAATGTTCGTGTAAGTTTTTGTGACCTACTTCTAAGTTGCGTGCCATTTTATTTAAACTTCTCTCACTCCCCAGTGTAATGGCATTCACCCATGGTGTATAATCAAATAAGGTAATGCAATAAATAAAGGTGCCTAAATACGGGGCACCGCGAAAAATGAATAAAAGAAAAGAAGACCGCACACACGCACCACCACCAAAGGCACCTCCACCAACGCACGAGCATAACGCAGGGTAAACAAGGCCGCGGCCGGGAGAGGGCGCAGCGTTATAAAGTGCTTGTTTATTACGACGCTGTGTATAGGACGCTGCCTTCTTATGCGGGCCCGCAGTCCCGACCCGGAGTTATGGAGGAAGGCCGGGCCACCATTTATAACGAAGCCAGGGCCCTCGACTGGCAGCCATATATCAAAACGACTACGTTCCCCATACGAGAAAGCGTCAAGGCTGTCGGTCCTTTTATGGCCGTGTGGAAAAGTTTCTAGGCTTCTTTTTTTTCGCTCGAGCTTGATTTCGTGTTTATTGATTCTCTAGCGTAGCTTTGCTTTTTTTTTTATTGAAATAAAAGTAAATGAAGGCGTTGTTGTCACCATTTCTTGGCGACGGCTAACCCTTTCCACTTAGTTGTTAGGATATAAAAAATTAACACAAATAATATATATATATATAGATATATACATTCCTACATTTGGTAAGTTCAAATAACATTAGACCGCAGACCACTAAGTTTACGGAAACCTTTGGGCCCGTGGCCAACAAGAGGCTTACAAAAGTGTGCTTTAAAAGCATTGAAAATTTTTCTTGAAGGGAGTGGTATCCTTGGCCATTACTAGCGTATTTAAGCTTTGTTTTGTATTAACGGCAGAGTGCATATTTATGTGTGTTGACTATTTTTGTCTTGGATATGTTATGCAACAGTTGCTGTTCTTTTTTTTTTAACATCACAGTGTGTACACGTGTATGTGATTGTTGAATGTGTTGTTTTGACTGTTACGTTATGTCTTGACTGTTACGCTAAGTTGTATATTGTATGTACTGCGGGTTAATTGTGATTGGAAATTTGGACACTATGTACTTTATGTTTATGAACCCTATGTACTCCAAGAGCTAAGGAGTAGCCGGCGCCTTATTTATGCGCCAACATCTCCTTACATCATGTCAATAAAAAAAAAAAAGTTCAAAATTTGTCGTTTCAACGGAGCACACAAATTCGTATAGCACTCTTTCAATGTAGCCCGCTAAATATTCATCGCAAGTATTATAGTGTCTTCAAAGAAACGCCGAAGCACCTTCATTGTTTTCCAATTTATCCGAGATGACCATGGGCCTCGTATTTTCGCCAACGAGAAGGTTCCCTCCTAGTCCGGCGAGTGGAGTTCCTGTTCGAGTCGCTGTCTATGTGTAATGCGCTTGGGACAGTCGAGCCACATATGATGGTCATCCTCGACGTCGCGGTCGCAAGAACATGTTGGCGATGGCGCGCGCTGAATGCGGAATAAAAGGCGCTTTATGTTCTTTTGCTTACTGCGGACGAGTCCAATGACCTCGCGTAAGCCTTCTACAGGACCAAACCGATGGGTGGTGAAGTGCTGTCACATTGTTCGATATAAAGTTTATATTAGACTTTTTGAGCATTCGATTCGTGTGATGTTAGGCATCTTTCGGGACCCCCCAAAAATTGTTAGAGGGTGCCGAACGATTTCAGTGAAGCGAAAGAAGTTTAAATGACAAGCGTATCAAACGATGATGTCTTGCAAAAAAAAAATTATTCGCGAAATCGCAACTATGGAGTTAAAAAAATAAAAACATGAATATGTATACGGTATCGTATCAGATATTCCCTGCTGTCTAAGAACAACACTGTTTTCTGGTTATAGACGGGCCGACTAACTCCGGGAATTATTAAACAATTAGTTCATTACACATGCCAGAAATAAGGGAAGGGACGAGGAAGGAAGCTGGTTACAAGTTAATATGCAATTAGTTTCGTATATTAAATCGAGTTTCACACACATCATGTAGTTTTTATAAGATGCATTTGCCGTCACACTATTTTTGTTCTATCCAGGGTTATGCAGCGGCGCCCATGGGCCTGACGACCGACAAGAAAGAAAGAAAGAAAGAAAGAAAGAAAGAAAGAAAGAAAGAAAGAAAGAAAGAAAGAAAGAAAGAAAGAAAGAAAGAAAGAACGAAAGAAAGAAAGAAAGAAAGAAAGAAAGAAAGAAAGAAAGTTTCTTTCGGGCCACAACAAAAATGGAGACTAGGCTTTTTATAAAAAACTAGTATTGGGAACATGAACACGTCTACTACGTTTGACTGGCTAGGTAAGTTAACGCAAGCGGTGTTTATCAGAATTTCATTTCACATTCGCCTTTGCGTGCACGAAATCTGATTCTCATTACAAGACAGCCGGCATCTTGCTCGTCGTTGCTGTATACGTGTAAGCACACTGTAACTCAACCATATTACGGCAGTGCAGGCGCCGCTCCTTCGTGACGTCGCGCATTACCTTATCTGCTGGTAACGCTTTGGACGCAAGTGCCTCGTCACGCGACTCGCTCCTCCATAGGGAACACACAAGTCGCGACCGCGTCGACGCGTACGGTCGGCTTCTCCGCGGGACACACTTGCCCGGCGGCGATGCGCGATCACGTTTTTGAGCGCGCCGCCACCCTTCCTCGTGCGTATGCAGGGACCACCACTTATGCAGATTATGCACGCACGAGCAGGCAGCGCATCGCGGTTATGCGCGCGCGTTCCTCAAACCGGCCGCAATTAAGAATAACCGAGGGAGGCGCACAAACCATACAGTGTATGTATGGCTGAGCGTGAGTGATGCGTTGCTCCGCACGAACGGGCACCGAAATTGCCTTCTTGAAGTGCAGTGCCTGTTTTGCTCTTGTCTGTGGATTCAGATATACCGGAAATCCGGGTGTTCGTAGGATACGAACCTCGAAGTGCGCAGGTTAGGCTTAATGCGTAAAAGCGCGTGATGCAGAGGTTGCGGGTTTAGTCACAGCCTCTTACGTAACGCTGTCCGGTTGGCCACCCGCCGGTCGCGTCATATATTTGTCTACATTGAATTACTTTTCTCTTACACTTTCGGGACGAACTAAAGCTACGAATAATACCTCCCCCCAACATGCTTTTCTTGAGGCCGGGAGCGTTGTAAAGTACGCTCCATCTCATTTGCGTAGCCATGTGAGGCTTGCAATGCCCACCGCCCCCCCCCCCCCCCGCCCGAAGTTTTTCAATTGCGCGAGTGTGCATATGCACGCACACATGCAAACGCAAGCACAGACAACTTTTCTTCGGGGAGGGGGGGGGGGGGTGTTGTTCGTACTATATGTACCACTAAGCTTTGACCTATATCACTCCGGCAAAACGATTTTTCTCATATTAGTAAAGTACTCTTTCACGATACCAAAAACACCACGCTTGCTGCGAGAAGACGCTTAGTAAGCGAGAAAACGCGCAAAAACAAAATGTGGGTGGCGAAGCCACCTTGAAGTTTCCGCACCATTCGCCGCGACGTCACATGTTTTGACGGCGCCTACTGGAGACTACGTAGTTCCTAATCGGTAAAAATGAAGTACATTGTCCTCTGAGGGGGCCATAGACTTAACATACCAATTTGGGGTAATTTTGTTGAGCTAGTGGCGTCAAAATACAATAAATACACTTTGAAATTCTTGACGTCACGCCGGGAGATTTCGGCGCGAAATTTAAAAGTGAAACTTTGAACTTGATTTTCTCCTTTATTAATAAACCTATGATGGCGAAATTAACGACATTACACTTCACAGAGCACAATTTATCGGTTTATTGTTTCTCTTTAGTGTCCCTTTAACAACATTTAGCAGCGCATTCAAGGGGCCATGACACCCAATTTTCGACCATAATCTGTGTTATGTTGATTAATCCTTCTGCATTCACAAATCAGCTGGCGAAATTTTAGCGCATCTGGTCGAGCACTTAATTTATAACCGAATATTTTTATAAACACGCGAGCGGCCCCGAGAGTCAGGCAACACTGGTGCACTCGCGAGCCGTGACGTAACGTAACAAGCAGCTAGCTGTGCAAGCGTCTGCACTGCGGCGAACGATATTGTTCCGTGGTCAGCTGCACGTGCTTTCGAGATATTTTGGCTTTCTTCAGCTTGGCACTGAAATTCAACGATTTGCAGCGGCTGAAACTGGTAGACGATGACGGCTCGTTCCGTGCTGCACATGACGTCACACATGACGTCACACGCGCCATGGCAAAATGGCGGTCGCCGGTGGTGGGCGGGGTTTACAGCCAGCGATTTATATGGCTTGTTTTGAACTGAAATATTCTTTTACGACCGACTTTTTAAATCTGTATAGGCATGATAGACCCTCTACTTCTAGTTTTCGCTGAAAACCACAAATCTTTGGGCGACCGTGTCATGGCCCCTTTAAAGAACTCCACTCTGTCAATATTAATTGGGCACATATCCTACCACGACTCTCACGAAATGCCTTAAGCTAGTGTATTAGGTTAGATTGATTGATTGATTGATTGATTGATTGATTGATTGATTGATTGATTGATTGATTGATTGATTGATTGATTGATTGATTTGGTGACTGGTTGAGTGAGTGAGCCGAATGACTAATTGAGGTGTGAGTGAGTGAGTGAGTGAGTGAGTGAGTGAGTGAGTGAGTGAGTGAGTGAGTGAGTGAGTGAGTGAGTGAGTGAGTGAGTGAGTGAGTGAGTGAGTGAGTGAGTGAGTGAGTGAGTGAGTGAGTGAGTGAGTGAGTGAGTGAGTGAGTGAGTGAGTGAGCGAGCGAGCAATCCTCTGGCAAGCATATCATCTGTTATGCTTCATGAAAATTATGTGCTGTACGGCCAATATTTTCCCCTGCGCTATCAACGCATGACCAATGTTGGCCCCTACCCTGACACCTCACAGCAGGCCTGAAAGTGAGGATACATTTATGCGCTAAATCACACAATAGGAATGTCCTGCATTCCGCACTCCAACTCTCCACCTTGGCCAAGAGGTGTCCCCAGCCACGAGCACATTCGTTCTACTTACACTGGTTGAATACGGCTGCGATCAGCGCTTTCTCCATACAAGCATTATTTCGCTTGTTTGTTTTTCCCCTTTGCTTTCACACTGAGTCTAAGCTAGCACTCGATGAACATAACGAAGATCGAGATTGCAGGACGATTCACAAGTTACGCCTGCTATGCTAAACAGAGCCGTTGCTGACGGCGCACCGAGATCGTAATTCAGGGGTGAATCAAGATGAAGGAGGCGATCGGACGAATAAAAACAAATCACCGGACATCCGTAGCGGGCTCCTATTAAAGCGCCGAAAGAAAAAAATAAACTAAGAAAGGAATTACGCTCTGCTGAGATCGACTTGCGTCACGCTCGTTGAGAGCCATAAAAGATGGCGTTCTCGACAGCACAAGCACAGG
Organism: Rhipicephalus sanguineus; assembly: GCF_013339695.2. Lineage (NCBI taxonomy): Eukaryota > Metazoa > Arthropoda > Arachnida > Ixodida > Ixodidae > Rhipicephalus > Rhipicephalus sanguineus. Next base: position 67,261,496 of record NC_051184.2, on the reverse strand, counting down.
CATCGCCAAACGACGTCGCCTGCAGCATTACAAAGGGAGAGGGGGAGCAGAAAGTGGGGGGGGGGGGGGTGAATCTGGTACCCTTTCTTGAAAGCCGATATGCGTCTGCGCCCGACGAGACGGCCTGTATTAGTACTGTAGCGTAACCGGAAACTTCCGCGCCGCCATAAAGACGCGCGTCGCCGGTGTCGCGCCAAGGCAACTGTGACTCATGGCTCCCATTGGGATCGTAGATTACGGTAGGACCCCACTTCCTCGCGCTGAGGGCGGCCATTATATGGACCCCCTCCGAAACGGCCAGCCGTGGCGCGCTGCTCGAAGTCGAAGAAGACTAGGCAGAGATCGGTCCCTCTAAGTATACGTGTGCAAGCCAACTCTTCTCCTGTACTCGCAGTTAACACGTATAATGTTCAAAACTTTTCTCGCAAAACCATTAATTCTGCACTTTCTTCGTGACACAACAGCCATGAGACACATCTATAACGAAGCCTGCACTAGTAGCGTTAGCACAGTGTATAATGATAACGATTGAATACGGTCAAGCCATACAGAACTTTACTTTGTAAGTGACTTTGTACGTGTACACTGAACTTATTAAGGCGAAAGCCTTAGATGCCTAATGAAACGCGAAATCTCACCGTCGCTGTCGGCAACGTCAATACGAGTGATACGAAAAATCATCACGTGGTGACGTCATCACGACGTCAAAGATCGATAAAATTTGTGATGTCATCATAGCGTCAAATAACGCGACGTCACATGATGACGTCATCGCGTGACACTGTCGCTTGGTGAAAGGTAGACCGATCACGGAGGCAGTGCAAAAAGCAGGTCAGGTGCAGAAAGCTCTCGGAGGGGGGCGGGGGGGACCAATACACCGACTTAGAAGAAAAAGAAGACGATGGCTTTCGCTTTCGAGTTCGACTCGCTTTCGAGTTCTTGCTCGACTATTTGCGACTCATGTGCTGCAGCATTGTACTATGTTTGCACATCTTGTGTTCCAGTGTATGACACAATCCGTGCCCTTTTTATTTATTTTTAGTACTGTATATTTCGTTTCCTAACCGAGGAGTAGTGGCCTGTGCCGGCATGAACGCACCAACCTCTCCTATTCCTTGTTTCAATAAAAAAAAAAAAACGGTCGTTAAGAGCAACAAACTGGATTCCAAGAGAACGCAAGCTGCCAGGAGGAAGCAGGAAGTTAGGTGAGAAGATGAGAGAAGCTTGCGGGAATAACGTGACCGCAGGAAGCACACGACCGCGTTATCTGGTGAAACACTGGATAGGCCTTTGCCCTGCATCATATACGCGTGTGCAGTCTGGTAATGATGCTGATGATGATAGGGCGAGAACACAAAACATTAAATTTACAAAGAAACTTATAGGTATCGGTATCATATAGGTATCGCTTTACTTCGTCCTTTTGTACATTCCGAAATCGTGCCTGATCAGCATGGGTCATCGCTGTCAAGCGACGCAACTCCTTTCGAGATAGTGATCGGGGATTCATGTTTTCGTTTTTGTTATACTTTCCAATTACATTGGTTTTTAGTCACCTTGTATAGGTGAATCGACTCTACGTAAGTTGCTTTACCTGTATTGTCACATATTTTTTTTTTTTTTTTTGCGTTTGTGAGCAAGTGACAGCCGGATTGGCTTGTACTATTCACCTGCGCTTTTTTTTTCTTGCTAGCCCTGAGTAAACGCCCAGCAGTACAGCTATCATTCCCAGCCCGAAGGACGTCGCATGTAGCCTCGCGAGGCTGGAAAGTTCTCGAGTCGTTACCTTGTACGCATGTACGCGTACGCGCGCACATACGCACCAATGCAAACCACTCCAGAAACCAGACGCGTGGGAGTGGTCCAATACTTCTCCGCGTGTGCCTACAACCCAAACGAGGAACAACGTTCAGGCGTTGGCGAGGGAATCGACCTGCTATTGACCTCGCGGTTCTCAATCACCACGATCGTCGATCCATACAGGTGCAACCCAGGCGGCAGCATTACTCTATATATATAGTATCTAGTGTAGGCGCGAACGAAGCCAAAGAAACAAAGCAAAACGCAAGCAGACACATAGAGAGTTGAAGTTAGTAACGCGGGACGCATCTGAAGAGAAATTAGGAATCCGGACGCGCCCACCGTTAGCGAAGCGCCCACGTGTGTTCGTACCAACACAAAACCGTTAGCCATGCAACAATTTGGACTCTATAAGAGTGGTCATTAGTTGCGACTCTCTTCGCCATGTTTTCCTTTCTTCGGGTCATTAGGCATACTCAGTGCCGAGACGAACGGCGGGAGGGTTTATATAGACCCTCTTCCATTTCCTATGCACGCGACATCGTATCGACGATCAAGCTTGGTATACGTAGAGCACGCAAGTTGTGGTAAAGTTGATTGCAACTTGCAGCCAGTAAGCGTAGTGTAGTACCCGGTACAACGCATTTCTCTTTAGATAGATCGTTTTGGTAAGCATCGATCGTGTTGGGACGGATTACTATTTGAATGGTGATGAGAAACTTAGACGTCTGCGCCGAACTACGCCGGTTAGTTATCAGGGACTTATTTATACTATTTGAAATGACGATATGATACTCAGACGTCTATTTTTGAACTCTGCGGGCTTGCAGATCTTGCGGCGTGAAGACAATGACGCTAAGAACAAACAGCGAGAAGTCCAGAATAAACGCGCATGTTTCAACGCTGTGTTAATTTGTCTGTTATCGGCTTGGCACTGTACTTGTTTTATATATTATTAACTGCAATTACATGTATCATATCATTACAACGGAAATCTTATAAGGTACTGTAGATGGGCAATAAGTGCAGGTTTGGGCTCCACGATAACATGTGATCCATAGTATAGAATAAACAAGACATATGTGCGAGCAATGCGACGTTGCGTAAGTGGCAAACGAAGGCGTCCAAGATCCAAAGGTGAAGTAGGGTCAAGATTTAGTTTCTTTCCAGAAACGACGAAGAACGGCAGCTACATAACAAATGCGCATGCGTCAATCGCTCACCAGGCTGCAGCGCCGTCTGGAGGCGTCCGCGCATGCCGAAGCCACTGTGGGCATGGCAAGTGTAAGACACTTCATAGCAGTGGCACTCACCTGCAAAGACAGAAATCATTATAAACATCAGTACAATCGTCACGCATGTTTCTCCCTCACTGACACTATTACTATGACATAATTAGTACAATATGTATCATCACTACATACCACAAAGAAAATGAAATCTCAAGTGAGAATAACATATCGAAGGCGGTGATCTTGTACGATTATAAGGATCACACATGCGAGGATAAAGCACACGCTTTCTCTTCTCATGCATAACCAGCTTTATAAGGAACTGAACTTTCATGTTAAGCAAAAAAAAACAAAAAAAAACATCGACGTATACGCTGACTTGCCTTATAGTTGTCGCTGAACGGTGCAATTTCACAACACGGCATACGTATGCCTCATGAGTCTGCGGAGTAATATTCAAATCTTCTAAATGTTTACTGCGCCATTATTCAACTTGCAATGTAAAGAGGAGTACCTTGTGCCAATGAATGCGCCAGCATCTTTTTACAAAACATGCCAATAAATAAATCAGCAGAAAAAAAAGAGACAACGGAAATACACTTAGAACGTCACTAGTATAATATTACGAGCGACAAGAACACCACACGCCTTGACTTTTTCGGTCGTCCACCTCAGAATTATATTGTCTGCCGTCTGTCAACGCGATAGCAAACGACATTTCACGGAAACGTCTGGCATGGTACTCTGCTAACCCTAACGGTAAGTCACATGACTTTCGGGACAGACAGTAGAGTTTGATGACCTTATCGCATTATTCCTTAACGGCGAACCGAGTCGCTGCAGTTCGGCGATTTAAACAGCTCGCAAGAGACAACATATGGGAGGATAGAGAGCGCAATTCCAAGGCGCCAGCGTGCCACCACACAGGGAGGAGGCTTAGGAAAAGAATACAAAGACGGCGCTCTGTGTCTCGGATGGCAAGATTTAACGCCTTCTGCCTCGCGGTTATTGCGTCGTCTGCTCGCAGCCTCGGCAGACTTAAGGAGAAAAAGCAAGGCAAACGAAGGGGTGAGATAAACAACGCAGCACGGTCGATGAAGAACAGAATGGCGTCGAAAGAAACAACAATGAAAGAGCAAGAACTTCGCGAAGAAAGCGAACACCACATGGCCTCGGGCGGACGCCTCCGGCAATATCGTCAAGTATCGTCCGCGAAAGGGTAACAAAACCCCGCAGTAACGAGACCCGACAGTACGTGCGGCGCGGCTAACGCATGCGCAGTAAACCGGATTAAACGTGTGGGCTTAGAGCAGGGGTCTCAAACACGCGGCCCGCTGACGTTTCTCTAGCGGCCCGCGGCTCCACAGAGAATAAAATGTTGGTGACTTTGCTAAATCGCATTATTTACTCTTCTATTGCGACTAATAACGCTTTGCTCGGGTGCACTGCTGAGGTGGGACTGCAGTCTCAAGCATTCTTTTTTTTCGTGAGGCACCCACCCCATGGGGTCACCATATGTCGAAGCATAGCCGTGGAACAAAATCTCGATATTCAAAAATCGTCGTCCAGATTTGAGTTATTCTTGAGACCAGTATCACTGTGTTTCTCGAATCCTGCAGGATTCGAGAAACATGATACATATATGAGAAACGATCCACGTATGAGATATGGGAAATGCGATCTTTCAAATGGCAGCGGTAGGTGACACTTTGTTCAACACCCCCGCTTCAGCCTTCTTCATTGTCCCGAGCCTTGCGGGACTAAATTGCGTCGGAGGCGGCACTTCTTCCCTCTAAGCCGGGGGCCTCAAACAACTCCGCTAGCGGGCTGCTGACCCGAAAGTCGCGGGTTCGATTCCGGCCGCGGCGGTCGCATTTTGATGGAGGCGAAATGATAGCTGTGTACTGTGCGATGTCAATGCACGTTAAAGAACACCAGATGGTCTAAAATTTTTCGGCACCCTCCACTACGGCGTGCCTCATAATCACATCGAGGTTATGGCACGAGAAAACCCACAAATTAATCATTGGAACATTAAACAAAACTTACGCGTAACTCATGCGGTTCTATACGTGGGCCGAAACTACAATATGGACACGCCATATATAGTATAGGCCCAGGATAAACTTTGACGACTTGGATTTCCTTTAACGCGAGCCTAAATCTTAGTACACTGGCGTTGTTTGCATTTCGACCGTATCGTAACGCGGTCGCCTTGAGTGGGGATCGAACCCGCGTCCCCGAGCTTAACAGCGCGACACTTTAACCGGTACACGGTAAACCCCGGCGGGTTACAATAAGTTCGAATTTGTTTATATATACTGCTATGTGTTGTTCGGTTTTGGCTCCTTTTCTAACAAGAAAGTGTTTTATGACGGGGTCTACCAAGACTTTCATGACGTATTTCCGTCACGGAAATAGGTCAGCCAAATGAACGTCATCGAATGGCAAAAAAGAAAAAAAAAACTATAAAAAAAGTTCCGTTGACAGGAGTCGAACCCATGACCTCGGTCCGCGATAATATTTTGTTGATTTCAGTGTCCTCAGTGTTCCTTTAATAAGCACCAGTATTGCTACCGCAAATTTATTGCTATCGGCGATGCATTACAGTGATTCCACAGTAGTTTAAGGCTACCGTCTCACCAGGTCAATTTCTAAACCCAGCCCGCGAGTACTATCAAAAGTTCAAGATGGTCGTGAATCCATAAATAGCCCCGGAGCGTGACTCATGCACGTTTCACTTCGAATCGCCGTGCACGATCGGTCGGCGGGGTATGTTATTGAAACACGGGAGGATTACACCCCGTGCGTGCGCGATGGCGGAACAACGAATCACGCGAAGCTTCCGCAAACCTTAACAAACAGCGGCTACGCCAAATATGTTTTGCATGACTGATTTTATAACGAACGGCGCGAACGGGAAATTACCCGTGCACTACGGCGCTTTTTCTTCTTTTCGATACGTCACGGCAGTGCTTCCGACCGGTGGCAGCATACCGTATGTCTTCGTGTTGTATACAGTCGGCCACAAAATAATACGGATCACGCGAGCGTGTGCCGAAACTGCCTTCTGCGTGGCAAGCTGTCTGATGTCGAGAGTATCGCTCAGGCGATTCTTCAGGCAAGAGCGGGACGCCGACGGTCAAACTTCGTGTTTAGTGAGGCATATAAGGCATTCGCCTTAATAAATTACCATCATTCCGGAATTGCGCTTTTCTGACCTCACCACGAAGACTTAGTGGTTTCACATGATGATTTCGTAAATGCACTGGGCGTAGCCAAATATCTTTTTTTTCAGGGGTGTGTCAACCAGCCTTTATGTATGTTTGTGCGTGCGTTTTATGTGTGCGTGTATCTGTAGAGATGTAACATTGAAAAATTCGAAGAGATGGAGGGGGCAGGGTTGTTTACCCCCCAACTACCCTGCTGGCTACGCTAATGTAAGTGCACCAACGTATCTCACTAAGTTAGACACCGTCTGTTCTGTAATATTTCTACTTTCCGAGTGATCAACATTTTAGGTTTGGCTTGGAGGCGTACGAGAAAGAAAGAAAGAAAGAAAGAAAGAAAGAAAGAAAGAAAGAAAGAAAGAGAGAAAGAAAGAAAGAAGGAAAGAAAGAAGGAAAGAAAGAAAGAAAGAAAGAAAGAAAGAAAGAAAGAAAGAAAGAAAGAAAGAAAGAAAGAAAGAAAGAAAGAAAGAAAGAAAGAAAGAAAGAAAGAAAGAAAGAAAGAAAGAAAGAAAGAAAGAAAGAAAGAAAATTGAGAATTCTTCTATTCAGGTTGGCGATGTTTTTCCTCCAAACGCTTATCCTGTTCCGTCCTGTTCCAGCGCCGTCCTCTCCGCGAGCCCCTTCGATTCAAGGCTAATCCGTCTCTGTCTCGCGCATATACCGTTCCGTACAGTCCGGCTTCTGCGCACGCGCTCGAATGGGCTTGTTCTCATTCTGCTATTCTTTCGCTCCGCACTACCGCCTCCTCGCCACGATTCTTGTGTGCACCGCTCTGGGACGACTAAGAACGCAGGTGCTATATTTCTGCACGCCCTGTGTGTGTGTGTTTTTTTTTTTTTGCATTTTGTGGTGGGAAATCGGGACCACACATTCACCAGCAAACCAACCACCCACAAAGAGCCATGCATATTGAAGAAGTTGGCAAGCAGCCCGGAGCACACGGAAATGCAAGAAGTAAATATGGGATATGAAAAGAAATAGTAATATGAGAAGAAGGAACCAGTTGATCGAGCACCTGTCGCACGCAGCAGGGAAGGCAAAGGAAAAAGGGGTGGTTACTCTTCGGCAAGCGTTTCCTCCTCTCCCAACTCAGCGAACATTACGTCCCGTCCATTTTGCGCGCCGCGCCCTCTTATTAATCCGTTGTTTCCAACTTCATATTTCCAGGCGCCTTTCATCGTTTCTTTTTTATTTTATTTTTTTCAAATCAGGTTTGCCTTTCTTGTATCTGTGTCCCATGGAGCGAGCTCCCTAAACGATACCGCAGCGGCGAAGCATTGCAATCCTGATGGCTGGTATCTAAATCCTTGGGATCTTGGTATGTGTCATGTCAGGCGGTTCTTAAAGCAATCCGAACGCGTCATCGAGTAGCCACGTCCGCTCACTACGCCACCTATAGAGCGATATATAACGAGCTACGCGCCACTTAGCCGGGGGCATCCACAGCATGTGGCCGGTCTGTAATAAACACCTAAATTCTTTGTTCGCTACCTCAAGCATAGAGTTTCCTATAGATACACTACAGGGAACTCTGGCGCTAGTGTCTATGGGAGCTGCAACGCATGGCGATTCAGCCAGCATGGGAATGACGGGGAGTGCACGGATTTGTCTAAAACTTCGTTCTTCCGGCTCCGTTTGGCTCCGCGTCGCCTGCATCCGCTTTGTCGCAAAACGAAGTTCAACAAAAGTCAGCAGTTCCACTTCACCACTTTAACTTTTTCACTCACCAGTTCAAATCTGGTCACGAAGTACACAGCGGTCTATTCTTTTGTCCGAAACGAACGCCAGTACGCAGCAATAGGCAAAGCCACAAGTGCATTCGAAGCCGTACGTAAGCACAAAGATTAGGCAAATCCGTGTACTATACCATCATTCCCATGGTGGCTGAACGATCGCAGCGCCAGAGTCCCCTCTAGTTAATTTTAGGAAGCTATATGACCTCAAGTGCTAGGCTGCCTTCTTTCCCCGACTGCTACTGTTACGTACGTATGGACAGTGGCGTAGCCAGGGGGGGGGGGGCACACCGGGCCCGTGCCCCCCCCCCCCCCGATTTTTTTTTTTTTGCCATAGCATATAGAGCACAAAATTACACTCGACCACATCTTCCTGCCCGGCCCCCACTTCAGATCAAGGAGCAAAGGCATAGTTACGGTACAGTAGCTTAGTGTGATATCTGACTGTTTCGATTGGGCCCAACAGTGCGTACCTGATTGTAACCAAAAGCAAAAACGTCCCATCGTTATCACAACCTCGCCAAAGACGACAAAAAAAAAAAAGATTAAAAGAAGACGCATCCGGTCGCCTGTTCCACTTTGCCATAACGAACCAAAAGCAACTCGGACAGCTTCCATTCGTCTCTCTCTTTCATTCAGTCTTACTCCCTACCTTTCCTGCATCGTTCCTATAATCCCTAATCCACGAGAAAAAGGCGCGGATCAGCGACCGGAGACGACTTACCCACCGGAAGAAGATTATGTTACTTCTTTACCGTCTGTCCCGTCCGTCTCCAGGGATCCCCAGAAGTATGCCGGGCACCTCTTCCTCCCGCCTGACTTCATGCGACTTCGCCTAGTCTTCCAGTCCACCCCCTAGTCCACCCTTTTCTATTTGCGACCATCTCAGGAGAGGAGGTGAAGTCCGGGTACCGAAAATAACAAGGTGCAGCAAAGTTGCGCGGATAAACCCGTCAAACGAAAACAAGCCAGCGAGTATTAGAGAACAGACCTTTGTGTACGAGACCACTATATAGCCGAGGCGCAAGTCTCCTAATCCGTCTTTAATACCTTCGGATCAGCGAGGTCTTCATTTCAGCCCTACACGAGGTCCGAGCAAATTGTTGCCTCAACGGGCATGCCAATGGTGCGGTAAGCTTTGTAATGAGGAAGGAAGACCTTCTTTTTTTTTTTCTGCGTAGAATGGAGCTAACAGTGGTATATAAACAACGGCCATTGCAATTACGAAAATACACCAGCATTTTGTGTGTTGTTTGTTAGTGCAATATGTGTGCCTATGTCCAGGGCAAATGGTAGTTACCCGTGCACTGAGATAGCCGTCACTTATGTATACGTCACAGTTCTATGCATGCGCAATTGTTAAGCAACAGCGAAACGCCTCATACTGTTGAGAATATTTGCCATGGTAATGTTTCTTGTCCATTTGAATTCATGGCGCGGCCATTCTCTGGTGATCACTTTGGACGATACTTTCACTCTCGCGAGATTTCACGAGACTAGCGCAGAGGCGATAACGTCTAGGAGCAACATCTTCTCTGCCGCGTCGTCTTAGCACAATTGGCTCAGTGCCAGATTCATGTGGCCCGTAGATGGCCTAATGTACTGCAACAGTGTGTAAAATTGGGCTAGTTGGTTTAACTTCATTGTTTAAACAGCGCAAAAAGACGAAGACACGAGAAGGAGGACTACCTCCTTCTCGCCAGCGCCTGTCCTGTGTAGTCCTCCTTCTCGTGTCTTCGTCTTTTTGCGCTGTTTAAACAATGGCCTAATGTACTCGGTGCTATTCCCGTGGAATCTCGCGAGAGTGGAGGTATCTTCGAAAGTGATCGCCTGGCTCTTCGCCTGCTATCTCCTTTCTATTCTGTTCATTACCCTACGCCTTCCCTGCGACGCTAAGCCGTGTGTCCTTATAGACCTTTTCACAGACGGTTCCCTGGGCGACGCCATAATCATCTCTACGCTGTGCTAAATAGGCGTACCCCCCCCCCTCCCCCCGTCTCCAAGTGCACTGCTGTAGCTGTGCCGTCAGCCTCTGTACTCCCGTGGCACAGCCCAGCATGGCGGTGTTTTTTTCTCCCTGCGAAAAGGTCTATCAGCTACCGAAGGCAGCACCGCTAGCTCATCTTCAAACAATAATTCCTTCAGATTATCACTCCATCTGGCGCTTCAAATAGCATACCACGGCCCCTTCAGTTGTATATCATACATGCAGGTGTCTCTTGTGATCTCTCTTTTCAGCTGTATCTGCACAATCTTCGCTATCTTTAATTATTTCTGTAGATTGACGGATGAATGAGTGGATGGATGTGGCTGTACCATTTTGATCGGGCGGCGGCTCACGCCACCTAGCCGTAACTCATAATGAAGTGCTAACTCTATGTAGAGAAATACCTTTCACTCCTGCAGCATGCTTGGCCTCATCCACCAATCAGCCTCATCTGGGCTACATGCCGAAAGTCTATTTCTCTTCCACTATCCCTAAACACCAATGCCCTGAAAAAGTCAGCCCCATTGCCTTGGACTGTAGGGTGAAGCCCTTTACAGAAAAGTGTCAGGTGTTGTTAGTGGTTCGGAAGAAAAGGAAGAAGGCTCCTCATTTCTGTCTCCATAGGCGACACGCGCAGTGCCTTTGTCAGGTGTTCAGCCGTTTCACAGAATAATACAGAACAAAATAGAACAGAATACCGTTCTGTGCCGACGCGACGCCTAGCGGTAGCGTCCTTTGTAAAAACCAAACATGCCGAGTCGCGCCCATCTCACGCAGATAGGGGTCGACCCCGCGGGGTCGGGAGTCTCCGGCACGCTTTGTTCTGCACGTTGCGTCCCGCTGGCCCCATTACTTATTCAAGGGGCGCCCGGCATCGATTTTTGGTTCGTCTTTCTTTTCTGCAGCGAAGCCGACGCGGCGTTTATGCGGTATGCATAACGTGTAAACGGCCTCGGCGGTATTGCTGTAGTGTGGAGCGCGAACAGAACAATAATGCAGGCCGTGATAGCCAAGCGCAGCGGCACGTAATAACTGGGCCCGAGCACGTGACTGCCGGGTGCTGCACGCGTTATCCAAGGACGCGTTGTGAAGCTTCCGGGAGGGTGCGCTGAACACGTTAGAGTATTGGTGGCAGAAAAGTAGAGATAAAGTGCAAAAATAAATAATGGGGAAAAATAAGGTCATTCTGCCTTAAGAGGCAGAGAGATGGACCGTGAATTTATATTTTTTTTGCATAATAACATAGATTTAATCAATGTAGATGAGGTATTACGCCAACCTGAAACAAGGAAGGTTTTGTTTTGTTTTTTTTTTCTTCGAGCCTGGTGGCAGACATGTCACCGCCCCGTTATAAAGGGGACGCTCATAGCATCCATCCATCCATGTGAGAATGACGCAGGCACAACGCAATTGAACGATACTGAGGAATATGAAATATCGAAATGGATATTAAATCAGGTCACAATGTTCCTAGCACTGTTGTTATTATCGTTTTGATACAGCAGGTATATTTGGTTGGGCGTTTCTCTAATTTTCGTGTTTAAGCGGAAATTATGCGTTAACACAAGACTAGTGTCCCGAGTCCAGCTATCATGCATGTAATACACCCAGACTTATACACGACAGACAAGTGTAGACATTGTGACTCTAGAGCCACTTTAGAGCACATACTATGGGGATGTCCAGACATAATAAACAATAGCTGTGATGCAGCCTTAAACAGCGATAGCCTCCGCGCGCGCTGGGAGTCTGCGTTGCTCAGCTCGGACCTGGAGCAACAACTCTGGGCCGTCCAGCGAGCCGAGGAAGCCGCCAAGGGCCAGCAACCCTTGGCCGAAGCCTAGGCGGGATCCAGGCCCATCCCACCAATTCGCAGGGCAATCAATAAAGTTAATTCATCATCATCACAAGACTAGTGTACGTGCTTGAAATGGGGCACTGCACTCATTAATAATAATTGCTGGGGTTTTACATCCGAAAACGACGATATGATGATTAGGGATGCCGTAGTGGAAGGCTACGTGAACTTCGACCACTTAGGGTTCTTTAACCCGCATCTAAATCTAAGCACGGGCTTCTAAAATTTCGCCTCCATCGAAAATGCGGCATCAGCGGCCGGGATTCGATCCCGCGACCTTCGGGTCAGCGGTCGAGCACCATAACCACTAGAGCACCGTGGCGGGTTTTACTTTATCTTTTTTGAAAAAATAGTATTATTCTAAACGAACACATTACTACCTGACGCATCTAAATCTCTAGCATAATGATAGCTGGAAGTTATTCAAGTACAAACAAAGGAAGGATCACGTCACCCATTCACAAACCCGCTAAAACGTCTCCAACAACCAGCGCGGAACGGACAAGGGACAAAAATGGAGTTTGAAGCAAAGAGTTGGAAGACAGCGCTCGTCTATGTTCCCTTTCTTGTCCCTTGCCCGTTCTGCGCTGATTGTTGAAGATGGATTACCAACTATAGCCCAATCTGAAACATTGCTCCGATAAAACGATCGAACACCCGGAAAATGCACGGTCCGGTATTGCCAAGATGTTGGGAAGCAAGTTTCTCGTCTGTAACTAGAAGAATGAAAAAGTTGAAGTTGAACTGGACATGCATGTGCGCGATACAGTAAAGCCTCCAGGAGATCCAGGCGCATTACCGCCGCATGGCGATATGAAACCTGGGTCGATTACAGATGGAATGTAAGGACACGGTCGCACGGACAACGTGCGTCCGCGTGGGTTTCTGCCACGCAGTGAGCGCATATAATACATGCATGCTGCAGACCGCCTTACAAGAAACACAGCATTATAATCATCATCAGCGTGACTGCGCTCACTGCAGGGCAAAGGCATCTCATGTTTCGCCAATAAACCCGGTCCCGTGTTTGTTGCGGCCCCGGTATCCCCGCAAACTTCTTAAAAAAAACTCATCCACCCACCTAACTTTCTGCCTCCGTAGAAAGTTAGGTTCTTGGCCAGCGGATCTTGCCTACGCGCCAAATGCCACTGCCCATGTCCATTTCATGTTCTCGATTTCGACTAAGATGTCCTTAACACCCGTTTGTTCCCCGACCCACTCTGTTCTCTTCTTGTCCCTTAAGGTTACACCTATCATTTTTCTTTCCATTTCACGCTGCGTCGTCCTCCATTTAAGTTGAACCCTCTTCGCAAGCCTCCAGGTTTCTGATTCGTAGGTATGTACCGGTAAGATGCAGCTGTTATATGCCGCTCTTAAAACAGAGAATACTTGTCATATTTAATCAAACACCTCACGAGAGCATCGCTTCACGCAAATTCCAAACACACACGCGGATTCAACTCTCTCTACAACACTCGGAGGTCGAACCAGAAGATTTATAGAAAGCGGGTCCGCGTAGGCGGGATCGAACGCATTATACAAAGCCCTGACTCAGCAAAATGCTCCGACAACGAGCAATAATAGCGAGCAAATTGATACGAATAAAAACACACAGAATAACAGCGTTTATGGCCATAAGGGAGCGGTTAGTGCTATATCAGCTGGAACTATAGAGGCAGAAGTAAAATAACGCTCAATCGACGCTGCCACTCCCACGCCTATCGTTCACGATGGGGGCGAGGGGGGGGGGGGGGCATCATTTCGGCTAAATATGGGGCTTCAGAATAGCGCCACGCGCCGGATGAAGACGTGAACATCCGGGAACGGAAAAGGGAAGCTCTTCAATTGATACATTGCGCTTGGTCGCCGCAGTTTAATACGGCAAACTAGCACCACGCCCATCGTCAAAATGCGCCCAAAGAGTCAGGCGCCGTATATATATATTCGTCGAGAGTTGAGTATATATAGATAGCCATGATGAAAAAAAAAGCTGAAAAAAAAAAACAAAGAAATATGACAGAGGCAGCGGGGAGGGAGGCGATTCGAAAGCGGACGCCATAGCGAAAATGATGTGAAATAATTACGGTGGCTCCACGCCAACGCCAAGGGTGCGCGGTGCGATGCGGCCAAGCCGAATTTCCGGGCGACCCAAAAGCGTAAGCGCACACCCCCCGCCGCGGTTGACCACATTTCGTGAGCCACGCCCAAGCACAAGTCTCATCGAAATTGAAAAGAAAGAAAGAAAGAAAGAAAGAAAGAAAGAAAGAAAGAAAGAAAGAAAGAAAGAAAGAAAGAAAGAAAGAAAGAAAGAAAGAAAGAAAGAAAGAAAGAAAGAAAGAAAGAAAGAAAGAAAGAAAGAAAGAAAGAAAGAAACCACCGATGCTTAGTCTGTGACCTGAAACTATGAGGGAGAGAGAGAGAGAGGAAAGGAGGAAGACTATAATCAACGAGAAGACAGGCTACGCAGAAGAGGTAATTAGTTTTTCATCATCTTTCGGCTTCTCGAAGCCTTTCTCACGGCCCGTAAAGTACAAGCACCGTCGCCGGTATGCTCGGCTCTCAGGGCTGTAATAGCTCGCATCTATATAGCGCTTCCCTGCAGCTCCACGAAGTACTTACAACGAGCCGCTTTTTAAAAAATGCCGATCACGTAGCGGCTGCGCAGTTTCGAACCATAGAGGAGCGTTATCGAGGCTTCTTTCAATATCGCTGCCAACCGGAACAGCTGCGTGATTCTCGTGCCACCTTTCTTAGCACCACAAAAGGTCTGCAGAACAAATTCGACAGAGGTTGGTTTATTTGTTAATTTTTAAAGATACTACGGCTGGAGAATTGTTATCTTGGTCACTTATCCATCGTAAAAAAATAGCACAAAACACCGAAAGGTATGGATCAGAACTAGCGCCGGCTTTCAGGTGAGCGTTCGGTAGAAGGGAGAGAAATATACAGCGAGCACAAGTGCGTGAGTTGTATGTATGTGCATACCCTCGCATGCACGCAACACTACCAGGACACACTTACGGCACATTCTCCGTGACATCCTCGAAACGATATTTCATTATCGTACAAAGTCATCGAAGCCTGACTGACATGCCTGCGACAGTTCATAGATGTGTGCAGATGTGTGTCTGAGGAAAATAGAAGATGGCGCCCAAACACCAAATACAATCGTAACACCTATACCTTTCCGAGCGCCTCACCTCGATTTTTACGCTCTTTGTTACGATAAACATGGTTCATAGCTGTAAAGAACTGGCTCACGACTCGCAACACATTTGACAAGCGACTATCGGGCAATTCAGTGTCGGTACATCGAAGGTAATAACGAATAACAAAGGCCTACTGCACATAAATGAGGTACTATAACCGTCCGCGCGCCTCATATCGCGCGAGCGTTTCCCTCTCCCAAAAGAGGAAGGGTATATACACTGGATATACTATATAGGGACCGAATGTATAGCCTTCGAAAAGCGCAGCTTCGAATTTTATCCTCTCGAAGCTTCGTTTCTGGCCACTAAAACGTCTCCTCGCGCGAGAATATTGCTTCCGCGTACCGACTTCGTCTATACGTCCTAAATTGACTCTCTATGCATGCCGAGCTACTTTTAGGCGTGCTATGCCAGGACACGTCCTGGTTCGACGACGCGTTTCTAAATCCCATTATTGGCGAGCCCTCCCCTCACTCCTTCTATCTATTTGTTTCTCGCTAACTCCCTTTAACCAAGGTCCTTCCTTGTTCGGCTGTGTTGCTTCCATGCACAAAACCCATTTACAAGTGAACCCACCCTTTTCCATTAGACAGCGGCCTTTCGCTTCGTATGCAAGCCTTCAGCTCATAACTGCATACATTTGCAACTTTCCTCCCGGAAAAAAAAAGAAAAATTAAATTAGTAAGGACCCTCATCTATTTCTCCCTCGTTCAAGTGGAGGCTCATCTACATCCGGTCGCGATTCGAGAGCCACTTCCGTGCTCTGCCTTCATTTCCTCTTCTCTACTTCCTACCAACGGCACCTTGCTCTAAAGAGCAGACATTTAAATGATGAAACATAAAGAAAATAAAAGAAAAGACTTCAAGAACACAGCGCGCGGTTAGGATATCTAGAACACACTTCCAATACTGTGTATACGGAGATAACGTCGGACCATTCCGAATTGCCATACTTTCGAATATGCAACCTTCGTACTTTCCAATCGGCAATATGCAAAGCGCGCCCTGCCTGCTGCTAAGGCCTCAATTCTGGTAGGGACGAAATATTAAAAAAACAACGGAACAAAAACAGGCACCGAGTACAACACGTGATCAAGAGAACACAACACTGAATAGAACGACGAGCAAATATTAATTATAGAGCAGCCCGCGCTCTTTACGAATTCCGTCTCGTCGTCCAGCTCACACCCGGTCCTTCTCTCTCTCTCTCTCGCACACACTCTCTCCACTTTCCTCCTTCACCCCCGGTCGAGTCCACAGTACCACCCGCACAACGCAAACACGAAGGTCCGGGGGAATTCGCCCGTGCGCGGGACTTCAAATATCGACTCAGCAGATGCGGCTAATACAGCAATGAGCCTCCGTAAAGAGCGTCGTCCCATCCTAAATACTCTCTCTACCTCTTCCCCCCACATATTCTCACCCTCTTCTACCCCCCTCATCCTCGTCGCCGAAGCTGTATACACTAAATAGCGCCATTGCTTTACGTAGAGAGTGAGAGAGAGAGTTTCGAAGTGAAGGCCTCAGCCCTCCTCTGCACTCCTCCTCTCCTTTTTCAGCCCCCTCACCCTCGTCGCCAAAGCCGTATACGCTAAATAGCACCATTGCCGAACGTAAAGAGAGAGAGAGAGAAAGTGAAAGGGCTGAGGTGGCGGTGGCCCCGCTTATTAGTCCGACAAGGGAAGCTCATTATAGTGCTGCCCCGTCTGCGCGCTGCTCGGGTCGACTCTGCGCGCACGCAGCGCAGCGCGGCGCAATTCGGTAATTATTTTACGGCGGCGGCGGCGGTCCGAACGAAACGCGGCGCGAACACCAGACGCGCGAGCCCCGTCAGCAGAAAAAAAAAGAAAATAATAAAAGGAAAGAAACTATGAGCAAGAAAAAATGTATTACGTAGTGTTGGCGAAGGCGAGGGGAGAGAAGCAATAAAGCGCCAGCGAACGACAGACGCGAAGTAAATGAGAAAAACGCGGGAACTGGCGAAAGCGCTGCGCACCGAGGCTGCTGAAACACACAGCACGACGGGGCTGGCGTATAGCGCGTAGGTTATACAGTATATAGATGGATGCGGCCGCTTCGAGCGAGTTCTTTGTCTCGGTAGCATTACGACTGTATACGCCCTCTCTCTGGGTGGCTTGAGAGCGCTTTCAAAAACCACTTCTCCCGTTGTATTAGCGCAGCGCCAACCAAACCAAGGCCCCCCTGCCACGGAGCCATGCCTTTTCCAGATGCAGCGTCTTTCGCGCTTGACCAGTTGCTCTGGCAACTGCTCAAGCGCGAAACGGTCAGCCCACGTTACCAACGGCATCAGGAGGCCTATACCGAACCACCACGGAATAGCATTCCGTTTGCTCCGTGTCGGACTTTGGGCAGTGGCGTAGCCAGGAAGTGGCTCACTGGGCACGTATGCATCTCCAAAGAGATGCATCGTATCTGCATGTCTGCGTATATGCATACTGCATCTCTAAGGAGAGAGTCATATACGTGAAGTGTGAGGACTCGCTGAAAAGAGTTACACATACTTTTTTTTTGTTTTGGAGTACAGGGTCATGGTTCAAGGTCCATTCAGCTCTAAATCTATGACCACGCTCGTTCGACGCAGGCCGAATAACAGCGACCTTTAACGCTGGCAATATACATCCGAGACGTAAAAGATGTCTTCGTCATAACGCTCCTTCCGTTGTACACGAGCAACACCACCTTTACTGTTCTAACGCTTTTTCGATACGGCTAGCCGTACGTCCTCGTCTATTCTGTAACACGCGTTTCTCCCGTTCCAGTTTTCTTCACGTAAACCCGTACTCCCACCCCCTGCTGTTATTAAGTCGAACCTCTTTCACTATAGCGTTCTCCGTTCAAGCCTTATCTCTTGGATCTCCCGTCTCTGTTTCACCCCGTCCGTTCTCTAATGCGGATCGTGTTTCAGCGAGCCCTTGAGGCGTGACCTTCGGCAGGCACCATTATAGCCTACCGGCCCTCTTACATCTGCGATCCGTGTTTGCACAAGTGATACGCTCCTTCCCGGAACGCCTGCGGTAACCCACGCGTGCAACAACGTCCGAAGAGTGCTCCACACTCGCCGCCGTGGCTACGAGTGGCGCTGGCTAACACACCCAGGGATTACACGCCCAGAAATACCCAATAAAGCGAACGGGAGAACGACAGCTGTTGTAGCTCGATTGGCAGAGCATCGGAACGCGTTATTCGGAGCTTGTCGGTTGGGCCCATAACGATAGCAAATTCTTTTTTTAAGGCGAAAGCCTAAATGCCTCATCAAACGCGAAAATATATACCGGCGTCCCGCGTCGGCGTCGTCAACACGAGTAATGGGATAAATGATCATCACGTGATGGAGAATCCCAGAAGGCATCATGACGTCACATGAAGACGTCATCACATGACGTCGTCGCTTGGTCAAAGGTGAGCCGATCACGGAGGCCGTGCAGAACTAGCTGATGTGCATAAAGCTTTCAGATGGGGGCGTGGCAAGATCAATACAATCGACTTGGAAGGAAAAGAAGATGGCTTTCGCCACCGAGTCGTCTTAAGTGAATGCATAAGGGACCCTGTGAGGTTTTACCTTGCAGTACTTTGCATTACTAATTGTCCCTGTTGAGAAGTGACGTCACCCCTCGAGAGCTGTGTAACTGAATGTTTAGGATGCGTGAGAGAGAGAGAGAGAGAGAGAAATAAGATGCAGGGTAGAGCAGGTTAACCGGCAGGTGACCGCCTAGTTTTCTACCGTGCAAAGGGAAAGTGGTTAGGCGAGAATCACGACACACAGAAAGGAAACCACAAGCCGAGAGAGAGGTACGTAGCGATAGATCAAGCTAAACTGAACGCGAAAGAAAACCAAACCTAACTTAAACCACACTGGTAACGGACAGCTCCGACCGTTTACTGCATAGCCGACACGACAAAGGGGTCAGAGTCATCGATAACCGATCACTCGCCTCGACGGCGCCTGTACCCACTCCCGACTGTTGACTCCGGCCGCATGCATATTCATCGTGGCTGCTCGCTGCGTGAATAATTGTAGGCTCGCTGTTCGGCCCGGCAATCGGTCCGCTCGTTCACGGCGTGGGGAGGGGGGGGGGGCGCATTTGCATAATGACCAGTATCAACGCGGCCATTATCCATTGTCACGATGCGCAGTTATTCAATCTACAGTGCAAGAAACACAACAATAAAAGAGGGCGTGGTTTGACCGCGGGCAATCTAGTATAGCTCTGTATATTGCACACGCGGCATAAACAAATCGAACGAACGAGATAGTTTGCGCAAAGGGAAAGCCGCGGCGTTTAAGTTTTGCTCATTGCATATGGATTGCATTCAGGGCCAGTAAGTGTTCATATTGACCATTTCAAAGGACGGCACACAAGCAGGGCTAATGTTATCGGGTTTAACGTCACAAAGCAGAAGGTATACGCGAAGCACAAGTCAAGGACAGCGCTCGTCCCGTGTGTTCCTTCACCTGTGCTTCGTCTGCCTTTTGAGCTGTTTTTCCCATTTACAACGAGCCTCTATAGCATTTCGCCTCTCCATCGAAATGCGACCGCTGCGGCCAGGATCGAACCCGCGTATTTCGAGTCAGTAGCCGAGCATTGCAACCACGGAGCCATTGCGGCCGCGCAGTACAGAAGCCAAGGAAAAAGTGTTTAGGATAACTAATCTTGAATGACCTGCGTATACCAAGAAAAATAAACTCCCTATACAAGTTGGTACAACACGTAAAAGCTTGTCTTCCTGTGGTTAAGAATGCAGGAAAGGCATTCCGGGCCGAATGCCGATTACTCGATAAGAGCAAGGATAGGGCGTTGACGCCTTCTTCAAAATGAAGTTTGTAACTGCTGCTTTGATCACTTGTCACGTGCGTCCATGCTCGCATGAATAGCAAGTGCATAGACAAGACTATAAGTTAAATTCTGGGGTTCCACATGCCCATCAAAACCACGATATCATTATGAGGCACGCCGATGTAAGGTACTCTGGATTAATTTTGACCACCCAGAGGTTATTTAACGTATAGCCGTTGTTACAGGGAACACCGTGTCTGTTCTTGAGCAATGAATTATTGCAATACGCGGACAGGACTCCGACCTATTGCTTTGCAAAAGGCACATTTCTGCTTGAACATTCTATGCTATTAAAGCTACTGTGTTTGACAGTTGCGTTTAGCCACTATAGCCTCTTTAAGGTAATTTCCCTGTTCCATTTCATATTCACAGACACCACAGGTTGGTGTCATGTGCATTTCGCCATCGAACTGCGGCCACCGTGGCCTGCAATCGAACCCATGACTTCGTGCTTAGCTGTGAGAGACCGAACAGCCGCTAAGTAGGCAATCGACAACGTTCGGTTTACCCCCTGGGAATCCGTCACTCGTGAGAACCAAGAGATGGGGCCAGCCCCAACCGCACTTCCGAAGATCACGCATGCGCTGTCAAGTATACAGCCGTCAGCTTCTCAATGCCGGTGACCCCTCTTAGCAAACGAGAAAATCTCGCGCTCTCCCCGTGTTTGCACTGCGCAGAACACACACGATGACGTCACCTAATGGCCACTCGAGGGATGCGCAGACTAAGTGAAGACGTACAACACGCACGAGGCTGTTTGCGGGCGACAAACTGCACTGAACGCTCCGTACACACAAGATATCTGACATGGCCGAAGCCCTTAAAACAGTAAGCAGACGATATATCCGCCTATAGCCGACGCATATCATACCGTAAGCAGACGAACCTAAACAGAGGACCGCACGTTGCATGGCCATTGTTCGCGAAGAGAAAATGGCCAGCTCCCATTCGTAAACACAAGCCGAATACTCAGTCAGTACGGCGAAAAGAACCGATAAATACTCTGAATGTATTTGGCCGTGTATACGGTATCTGTATATACCATACGGAAACCGACGGTTTATGACGTGCTGACGTGCTCGGAATGAACAACCACGGGTATTTCGAAGCCTCCGATACGGGAGGGTTTGTTTTCGCTGGCGGCCGCAATGGCTCTGCTTTACTTGGAAGAACTATAGCGCAAGTCTATATACGGGCTACTGCCCCTAACGTTTGTGCTATGTAGAGGTCACGTTGCCCTTCTAGCCTTTGTAGTGGAAGGCAACGGTACCGCGCTCTCAGCTTCGACTAACGCCGATACACAGGGCTCGGGTCCAGGCCCGGCTTGTTAACGAGAAGCCAAACAACCGGGCAGAGCTAGAGGACCGCGGTGGCATCACCAGGCTAAAGGAAAAGAATTCCCCTCATTTGGAAAGGATTTGTTTATACGACCGCTACGGGGGTGGAGTGTATATACTGAAGGCTAAAGAACGAAGACAGAAGCAAGAGAAAACCTACGCGAAATGGATGCCTGCCGTAGGAAGCAGACATCTTTCTTCTTGCCGTATATCCCGGGGCGCTTTGCGAAGACCACGATAAGACGAGACAAGCCGAAGTATAAGCCGACTTCCCTGCCTACCCGCTTCTTGAAGCGCGCCCCCCTCCGGTAACCTCCGCACGATCGCGGGAGGAATTGGTGGTTTGTGTACTCAACAATCAGGCCTTTTTTTTTCTCTCTTCTATAGATTCCTCTGCTTTATGCCATTTGAACTTTCAGATTTATTCTGAACAGCTTCCCAGTGCTGGTCTGCACGATGGTACAAAATTTAAATTATATGGCTTTACCTGTGAAAACCACGACGTATGTCTGAGGCACAACGTACAGTATAGGGGACTTCGGATCAAATTTGATCGTCAGGCGTTGTTTAACATACACCATATACTCAAGTACACCGGTATCTTCTTGCATTTCGCTCCCATCGAAATGTGCCCGCCATGACCGGTAATCGATGATGATGACATGCGTTTTTTAGTGGCAAAGGGCCCAGTTTTGGCCAAAGAGCGAAACGACAGATAATGTGGTGTTGGCGTTGACCGATGAGTTTCGATGATAGGATGCAATATGGCTGTAAGGTGGTCAAATTACATCAATATTAATCAGTCGCTAGGTGGAAGCGAAAAACTGATACATGTGTGAAGTAAGTTATGAAAGTGGCACATTATTGAAAACAAGCAGATAATGAAGCCATCCAAAGGTATACGAGATTTTAAGTGTACTGTTTTAAGTGTATTGCAGTAATTGTGATTACTACAATACACTTAAACGTGTGTTGTAATTGTAATTACTAGAATACGGCTAAAACAGTACAATTAAAGTATCCTATACTTTCCTTCGCTTCATTATCTGCTGATTTTCATTAAGATTGTGTCAAAAAAAAAGGAGCCCTCGAAATTCCCTTCCAGTGACACGTTAAGTGGTGTATGCCTGCTGAACATATGACAAGCGAACATGATGCTAAAATGAGCGAATATGGAATTCATACTTGAACAAGTAGCGAACGAAAGACAAGTACACATCAAGGAACACGAAGACCAGACGAGCGCTAATTCTCCTTCTATAGTGTCCTTATCTTTCGCGCTACTTGTCCAAGTATGGGTACGTACAAATTAGCCCAAATTTCACTTCGTGTGAGGATATGGAAATAGCACTAATGCCTCCACAATGCCTTTGAACCCAAACGCCGGGATGCTAGAGTTTTCTAGTAATGCACCTACCGCAGCTAGCCACCTCTGTTACGGGGTCGTACATGCTACGGATTGTCCGGGAATATAACGTGAAAGCTGTGTACATCTTTTAAAAATGCGAACAATGAGTCATATTTAGAAAGAGGTTCCCTACCAATGAACAATGGATGGATGGAGTCATCGAGCTCAGCGGCGACACGCCCTGACCGCTAAGCTAGAGTACACAGGAAGTACGAGAGAAGGGTCTCGTTTCTTTGTTGGACACAAATAATAAAACCAGCAGGCAATTAGGCCAAGCAAAACTTATGGGATATTATTTGTTGTTCCTTTAACTGTAGTGTAATGGGTTTGACCTAAACTGAAAGGAATTCAAACGAACGAAAGAAATCAACTTTTCCATCGGTGGAATCCGAACCCACAACCTTCGCATTACGCGTCTGATGCTCTACCGATTGAGCTACGACGGAAGGCGCTCCCTCATCCACTTTGTTGGATATTCATATGCGTTTAATCCCTGGGAGTGTTTGCCAGCGCCACTCGTAGACAACGCGGCGAATGCGGAACACACTTTCTGCCGGAACGCATCACGTGATCTTTGCACGAGGTGGAAGCTGACCAATAAACCCTCGCATTCACCCTAAAGCATTAAGTCTGCCGGATAGAGGCACGAAGGAAAGGCACTAGTAGTCTTCGTTTTAAATCGCTGTAGGACACGTGAGATTTAGCCCCATCCCAATGCGGTGGCCCCACCGGGCAAGGAACCGTCTGCGGCCATTGTTCTACGTGGCATCCTTGTACATGGAAGCGTCGTGACAATGCCCACCCAGGAATACGAAGTGCTTAGACCTCCGTATTCGGCGAGGCACTCTCTCACTACCGTCGACTCTGTGCCGAGAACAAAAGGGCCATCCGGGACGGCACTGCCTACTTTCTTCAGCGGGTGTTTTTGTGCATAGTTTCGGTTTCGCACAAATGGTCCGCACACTGGCTGGCGCACCGCAACTAAATCGTCCACTGTACTTCCGCGTTTGTTCGATCCGTCTTCACCGAGTTCTCGTTATCCTGTCAGCACATATTTCACAGATCAGGACAAGCCGAGAAGCAGTGCTACTCAAATGCGCGTTTGCTATATCCGGGTTCATCTGTAAGAGTGCCTTAATGCAATCGCAACGTCGTTCATCGCGGGCAATGCATTAACCTTGCTTAAGTAATCGACGACGAAGGAATTGCACGCATTGCTTTTATGTAGAAGGAGAGGGCTAGAATACAGGATGGGCAGGGTTATCTAGACACTGTCCGGTTGCCACCCGACGCGTGGCGAGGGGAATGTGGGGTAAAAGCGAGAGAGAGAGAGAGAAAGCATAAGTATACGCAATATGCCACAGTACACGTGCACAGAACGGCGTAGATAGAGCCGATCACTCAAGTCACTTGCCTTTAATAACTGCAGAAGGGCTCGTAGGGCTTTCTAGGCTGATGAGCTGCGAGGCCAGACTAGAGAGATCTTCAGTAAAAGGTCTATCGCCAAGCATGCTCAAGGAACGCTGGAGAGTCTAGCAACACTTGTCGAATTGGGACCATTTGCGCAAGTGGTGATAATGGTCCCCTCACGTTATTTAATTAGTCGTGTAACAAGCGTGCTGAGGAAATTCGTATCCGTCTTTCAATTTACCATAGTCATGCGATCTTTTTTTTCGACATGATAAATAATTGTTTGGATTTTACGTTCCCAAAACCACGGTACGATTATGAGGGACATCGTATAGTGGAGGGCTCAGGAAATTTCGACCATGAACCTGGAGTTCTTTAACGTGCACCTAAATCTAAGTACACGGGCCTCAGGCATTTCTGCATCCATCGAAAACGTGGCCGGGATTCGAACCCGCGGCCTTCGGGTCAGCAGTCGAGCACCGTTACCCCCTAGACCACCACGGTGGGTCTTTTGCGGCATGATTCACTTAATTTCGGTTGCCTGCTATACACCTTGCTAAGGGCTTTGCTGATACGTTACGCTTACTTGCAGGCGTTCTCTTTAATTGCTAATCAAGCTTTTCAGAGCAAACCACCCGTAGCGCGACTTATCCACTAACGTAACAGAGGCTTTCCTTTTCGACGTTACAACGAAGGCGCGGCTCGCTTACTCTCTGACTCACCAGGAGAGAGTCGTAGTCTATACCACACGAAAGCAAAAGGCAAACAAGGGCTCAAGCGGCCAGGTGATTGAATATGCAACGGCTTCAGAGGCAATCGCTAGAAAGGAATACAATTGGCTTAAAGGAAAAGCTCGAACACCGTCGAACCTATAAAGACCGCAGTCACGGGCGCCGTTTGCACAGCGAAGCAGAATAGACGGAGGTCAAAGTTCAAACCAACAAGGAGCCATTTGAGTGCCGCCTTTCCCAAGCTCTGCGTAAGCGGCTAACTGCGGCCAGCTCTATGCCGCGGGAGGCCGTTTAAAAGGACAAACCGCGGACCACCCGTGAAGCCTATACTTTATTTACATTTTCCTTTTGTTGTTCCTTTTATTTAATGAAGCGAGCGAGTGCTGTCGGCTGGGCGAAGGTGCCTGTACACCCGAACAGAGCTTCTTTACAAACGTCGATGCCTGGTGGGTGCGCCGAAAGAGACCACGCGTTGCAAAAAGCAAACGAGCAAAAGAAAACAACTAAACACAAAACATTCCAAAACGTTCGCGAGTCGTTGCCCGCGGGGATGCACATACGTGCTAATAGCTTTTTCCGGGTGTTGCGCATGGGGTGACCTCCGCGAATACGTTCGCTGAAGATTGGTATACGTTTGAGCAATGTCCGCTTGAGATTGCTGCGGTATTTTTATCGATATTATTTCTTCTTTATCGCCCAAGACATTACGGCTTAATTAAGTTGCGGCTATTCGACCGCATACCGCGTAAACGCGCCTATAAGCTTCAGTTTTCTTGGAATCAGCCTGCACACAGACACCGTTTGCTACGAAAAGTCTATTGACCGCGCCACAGAGAAAAACACGAGTGGTGTTCTGAGATGATTACGCAGGATCGGCCCTCTGCACGCCGAGTCGGGCACCTCAGGATTTTTCGATAAAGTTTTGCGTCCATCCATCAACAGTTTTGAGCGAGACGGGCGTGTTTTACCGTTGCGCTGGAATCTCTTCGGGCCGGCGTACAACTTTATGCGGTACAAATGTGTTGACGTGACACGGTAAGTGAACAGAAAGAGAAAACGTTTATTTGACGAGACACGGTAAGTGAACAGTAAGAGAAAACATTTATTTGCCGCAATCCGTTGTACACATCGCCGTTCAATGCACAAGTGGTCATTATGAATGTGCTGGTGGGGAAATTCGCGGTTTTAGACGCCCTTGGACGGGCGATGTGAGAGGTTGTACAGGCCCAGGCCAGCGTCCACACATGTCGAATGAGACCGAAGCTCGGTCATCACCGGTCCACATGACACGTCTCACACCACCCCTTGGGGGGGGGGGGGATTCTACAATGTCCACAAGGGACAGTAAGCGAGGTATGCCTTCTGCCGCTCTCTAGAAATAATGATCTGGTATAGCAACAACGGCGAAAATAGCAATGCTACTAGCGTCGTTGCCATGGAGATCCCGCACTTGGACTCGTGGTAAGTGCCAGTAATTTCTCGCCACCCGTGGTACTCAATCTGTCCGCAAGAATAGCTTCTAACACCGGTCGCGTGTGGACCGACTCCATCAAGTTCCATCAGGGACAACTCGGAGTCGGATGCACGAATTCTACACCCGAACACAACAATGCTTTCAATTTCATTTACCACCGACCGCACGTAATATGCATGTTTCCATGTGGTAAAGCGCATTTTATGTATGAGGCAAACGTGCAAGTCGAGCTCGGACTGTGTAGATGCGTCTTCTTGAAGAAACTGCGGATTGTGTTCACAGTGGGCGCCTCGCACTGAAGCGACGCCTTTAGTGTTCTCGTTCTTCTGTCTTGTTACAAATTAGCCCTGTTTAGGGTAGCAAACCGGGAAGTTCTCGACGACCCTGACAAGAACGGTAACAGTGAATGTCCCTCCTCCGGTCACTTGTCTTCCAAACGGACTCAAGGGCCAGTGATGAGAGAGAGATTAAAACGTCTTTGCCTTCAGGCCACAGCTTCGGAGAGGTACCCTTAGCAAAAGTATCGAAAGGTGGGCTAGTTGGTAATTCAGTAAGCCGAAGAAGGTACCCTTAGTCCAGAATGCCCAACTCGGACCGCGTTCGACAAGACTACACCTCGAGACAAGAGTAAACTGATCCTCGAGACTGGAGCTGGTCAAGGCTCAGCATGGGCTTCTAAACTAAACGCATCCTGCCCCGTCTATTGCGCAACATTTACAAAGAAAACATGAGCTAGAGGTTACGCCACTGTTCCATTTGTTCCTGTCACTGCTGCCGTTACAAACAAGTCGTTCTTACAAACCTCCTAACAGCTGCGCAGGACGTTTCGGCGCGGGCACGACGCATATACCACATGTGGCGGCTACGTCAAATCAAACACTAAAGCCCAGCTAAAAAACATAAACATAGATATAAAATATGTCCCGTTCGCTGCGGCCTCCTGGACCAAGTTTGCGTTTCCCGCGCGGGTCCCGCACACTGCGAACGCTACGTATATATACACAAGACCCTTCGCTATATACGTAACACACGAGTCTCCCCGTCCTGCTGTCCCCAACGCGCATGCTTATAATCCTGTCGTTACGACGCGAGGGCAGGAAGGGATTAAGGCGGAAGCGAGGCGATAATCCCGCAGCCATCCTCCGCCGAGGGATGTCGCCAACAGCGTGTAAAGCCTCACTGTTGTGGCCTGACGGAGACTCCTACATTGTTTAGACAAAGGATGGAAAACAGACGCGCGCAAGCCCGCACCGGGAGATAGCACTGTGGAGCGCTATATCTTTTATACAGAGAAAGAGAAGGAAAGAGCGAGAGAGAGAGACAGGAAAACAATGGGGGACCGCGTTGTGCGGGAGGTCGTTTCACACTCCCAACGCTTGACAGGGAAAGCTGCGCGACGTTTCGGACCGGAGAGCAGGACACGTGTGACGAGGCCCTGACGTGCTTCATCGAGTTGTGTGTAGCTGCTGTCGTGCCGTTCCTGCACCGTCGTGGAGGTAGCGGGGAGATGCCAAATGCAGCACGTGTTTGCCGTCACTCGCGTCGTACATGGACGTGTTTTTAGCGGTTTGTTCTTTCCTTGTTTTTGTTGTTGTTGTTTTCTCTCATTCTGTTTCTTACGGCATTAGGCAATGTTTGCTGGCTTAGCGACGAAAGGATTCAGTGAGTCAACTGGAGAGGAAACTCAGCCTCAACAAAAAAAAAAATTGAAAAAAGAAATATATGAATGAATGAGATATATATATATATATATATATATATATATATATATATATATATATATATATATATATATATATATATATATATATATATATATATATATAGAGAGAGAGAGAGAGAGAGAGAGAGAGGGAGGGAGGGAGGGGGGGAGGGAGGGGGGTTAAGCAATACGGACTGCCTCAACGTCCTTAAACACTAAAGGCAAATAACAAGTCGATGTAGGTTGTGTAAATAACGTTCCATAAACCTCGTAGTGCTTGTTTCGCGCCAAGCAAATGCTTAGTTTCAAAGAAAATCACGCTTTCCTGAAACTCATACCTCTAGGGAAAGTCAAACCGTCCGCCTCCGAGAACAACGTTCTGACGTATAGCCGTGCCTGCCTGACAGCCGGCGCTGCGACACAGCGTAGCAAGGAGCTTTAGAGGGGCGCAGCCCGACAAAAATAGAACTTATTCGTTCTCAGGGGTACCGCCAAGTTTTTTTTTGCATGAATTGGAATGAAATGCACAAGTTCCATTTTATTCCGTCTTGTTACGCACTGAACATCGGCATGCGCAGGAAAAGGAGCCCCCCCCCCTCCAGTCACCTAAGAGGGGGGGGGGGGCGCAAGGTCTGCCCCATACATCGACTTAATAGAGGGGGGGGGGGCGCTGCGATGAACTTTCGCCCCCTCTGAAGGGGAACGCTGCTCACGCCTATGCCACTGAAGTGCTCTTTTCTGTCATGGGTAGTTTGAGTACTTGTGATTAATTGTACCGAGGTCAAGTAACGAGAAACCATAATAACCGCGCTGGTCATCAAGAATAACAGACTGGACACCAGGCACACGAGGGGGAGGCAGAAAATTAGGCGGGAAGAATTTATTAATAAGTTTGCAGGAATAACGCCGGCCCAACAAGCACAGGACGAGGTTAATCGGAGGAACGTGCGAGAAGCCTTTGGCCTGCAGTGGGGCTAGTCAGGCTGTTGATGATGATAATAATACGTAGTAAGGCGATTTGAGCTCATGAGTTTCCTGGATATGAACCACAGATCCGGCGAGACACGGGAGACCTCGCGACATTTTCGCCGAATCCTGTGGAGATCGTCAAATAATGGCAAGCACTAAAACAAACACCGGGAGACCTCAGCGTTCTTTCGCATTCCGACACCCTCTGGACGAGAGTACGACGAGCGACGCCCGAGAAGTTTGACGAAGCCACAAAGATAACGGCACGGATCAGCGGTAAAAAAAAGGGGGGAAAAAGAAAGAAAACGGAATGCAGCACACCCAGCGGAAGCACGACCCATCTCTACGCGATGCTCCTTTTTCACAGCCACTGCGGTCATTTCTTCAGACTCTGCTTGCACCCCCCACGGCGCCGTTCCTTTGAGTGGGGTGTCATCTGGGGCCGCGGTCGAATCGAGATTGATGGACGAGTGCGTAGGTTTGGACAACAGGGAGGGGCGGGACAAGCGTTGATGGCACAGCAGCATCCGATATCCCCTCTCGCCGTCACAGCCCGAAAGAAAGCGCCCAGCGAGATATATACTGTATACACACACACTCGCTTTCAACTATATACACTGGACGACAGCAGCCGGTCGCGGAGCATCGACAGAGACAAATCACGGTCCCCGGATGACCGGGATCGCAAGCAGCAGTGCCAGGCCATGTTTGTCGAGAGGGCATTCGCGATATACAACACTGCAGGGCACCCCCTCTTAAGTGCGTGTTTCTCTTGTTACACGCCTCATTTTACGATGCTTATCAACCCCCTCTCATACTAGGCTTATCGACGTTTAAGTCAGCAGCCGGCGAACTTTTTAGGCCTGTTCGGTCTCATTGTGCTACGTTCAGTGCCGTCCGCTTCGAAAACATTCGTCGAAAATCACGATGTCCAGCCTTGACGTCCGCACTTATATATACAGCACAATGGGTTCTAAGGTCGCGCTGTATAACAGGGCATCGGAAAAATTCGCCCGGTCCCTTATGCATTCCTAAAACGACTCAAGCCGAAAGTCAGCTTCTTCTTTCCCTCACTCAGTTGTACTGTGTCGTACTTCAGCCGAGTTTCTCCGGCGCATGTGTTTTTGCCCACGGCCAACTTCTTCATTTTTAGTGAAGCAGTAGTGGGTGGTGCGGTGCGGCTTGTCCAATTGGTGTTGCGTATACCTGGGTTAGGGAAAACCCGACTACGGACATCCGTTTATACACGTATATATACGGATGTCTATATACAGCATACACAGCTACGGCGAATAACACTTCGCTGTAAAAAAAATACATCACGAAGGAATGCTCGCCATTCCTTCGTGAAGGGCTCATAGCCAAGTCATAACTTAGTTATGAGCCCTTCAAACAATGCTGCAGCTGAAAGTACGCAAGACTCATCTAGTTTACGACACTGTTACAGCACGGTTAAGTATTCATCCAGCGTGACTATACGCCGTTCTTGCTACAGAAACTATACATCATCGAGTGCCCAGTGTACACGTCAATCATGGAGAACGCGGTGAAGCACAGAGCCAGGCCCGTAGCCAGGGGAGGGGGGCAGCCCCCCCCCCCGAAATTTTGATGACACATGGTGCTTTATCGAAAATAAATCATGAAAATAGGCGTTTTTCTCAAATTGTCAAGGTTTTCAGCAAGTGCCCCCCTCCCTCCCCCCCCCCCAAAAAAAAAAAAAAACATTCCCGGCTACGGGCCTGCACAGAGCTTCTACCATACGTTTTTGCAGGCTGTGAAAGAAAGGCGCCTCGTGGAAGGCGAGGAACGCTATTGTTTTGGCTAGTTCAACTGTTCAAACTTTTGAAGGGCCTCACAGTCTATGCCTTCCGCTGTTCTGGAGCGAAGTGCACGCTGCCACATGCGCATAATTTCAACGTCGCGTAAACGTGCATTTGGAAGGTCTGCTCTCAACGGACTCGCGTGGACCGACTAGCGAGCTGCCGGTTCAGCAGCTCATCATCACCACCACCACGACCATCACTTATTGCTTCCTTAAAATTGGGGTATCACATAAGCGGTAGAAGGGGAGATTAGGAGAGCGTGCCTTTAGCGAATAAAATTATTTTCGTCACCTGCGCATTGAAAGAAATAGAAATTAATAAAGACTAACTGGATAACATCTTGGCTACAGAGACCTCTCTCGTTAAACCATCATCACACCAGTGCAGTACTAGGTAAACGGAAAGCGGCCTTGCGTGCAGTAATATGGCAGGAAATGGGCTGGGTGTTTTTCTTTTTTGTCTAAGTTATACGAAGTCTACTCGCCACCGCTTTTCTCCCACGCTTCGCGAGATATATTGGACAGCGGTTCCAGAAACGGGACCGTCCGAGGAGCCGACCGCAGAGACGTCGAAATAGCGAAGGCGCGCGGACGATGAGGGCAAGGGGGGGGGGGGGAGAGGTGTAACGACGGCGCACCCCGCGCCACCCCGCGGTGAAGCGAAGGGGAGACAGATTTTTCTCGGAACGTCAGAAAACGGAGACAGTACCAGAGTGCGCGTGCTTCGCGAGGTTACTGGCGCGTCGAACGAGCATGTTTCAAAGGCTCTTTCTTGATGGGAAGGCGGCCTACATATACAGGACAGGGGGAGGGGGGACTGGCAGTAGGAGGCACAACTTCGCGCGCGCCATCTCTCTGTCTGCCTCCCACCCACACGATGCTTTGCAGCTCTCCCCACGCTCAGACCGAGTTCGCATCACTGGTTTTTTTTCTTCTTTTTCCCCCCATTTACTGATTTCGTCTCGAAGAGAAACGAGCCCTCGCGTCTTGCGAGTGTCTTCTGTGCCCCCCCCCCCCCCATCATTCTCTTCTTTCTCTAAACCCTCCCGCTGGTTCTTAATTCATTGGACTTGCCATAATTTTTCTTCCTTTTCTGGCAGCCTCACTTTCTCCACTGCCTTCCTTTGCACTTTTTTATTTTATTTTTTTTTTGTCTTGCCGTAGTGCGTGCCTGGTCGTTTATTTCCCTACGCGCAGTGTAGGCCCTCCTAACGTTGCTCTCGGCCTAGTTCATTTGCTCGCGCATAGAGAGATGACAGAACGCGGGATGGGCCTCTACCACGCCAGAGAAAAGCACCACCACCACGATGTGTGGATGTATGAGCTAGCATACCGCCGCGGAAGCAAGAAGGAAAAAAGAAGAGAGAAACGGGGGTTTGCGGCGGCTTCCCGCTGAGTGGAGGCGAGGGCGGGAGACGCGCTTAAACAAATAACGCTCATTTTTTTCCCCTCCCATTTCATCTTTCTTACGCTACAGCATTTGCCGTTTCTTTATGAACGCGTGCTTTCTTTTCAGCTTTTCTCCGTTTCTCGCCCGCCCCCACCAACGCGCATGCGCAGTATTTCGTTCCGAGAGCGCGAGTGTCCGCGTGTGTATCTTGTGGAAGATATATGACAAGTTGAGAAGGTGACAGTTCGCTAACGGCACGGGGACAGCCGAGATCTTTCTGTATCTTTTTTGAGGCCATTTGTAGAAGATTCTGGAAAGTGCGCCCCCTAGCTGCCTTTCTGTGCAACTTTGCCAGAGATCGCGGAGAAGCGAGGGCTGCGTTTTCTTTTTGTATCTTTGTTTGGACCACCCGCAGATAGAAAAAATTGGGGGAGTGGCGATGGAGGTAGAATGGAAGAGGATATACGCCTGGTTTCCCTGCAAATTGGGACAGAGTGGACGGCAGGTGTCGGGTGTGGGAGAGTGCGGTGCGCTACCCGAGCTGCTCGCGCGCACGCCCCTTTGTCAGCGTTATTGTACTATAGCGTGGCCTGCAAGATCTGGGGGTGGGGGGCGCGACAGAGGGAGTGTTACGATCTCTGAGGCAAGGCTTGATGGAACGCAGAGAAGAGAGGGCGCGCACCTTGGGCGCAACTTGAATCACCAGGGTCTCGCGGCAAGCCCTCGAATAAAGATACGTTGTATTATAAAATGAAATGAAAGTTGTAAGAGAAATCGCACTGGCTAGATTTCTTATGCCAACTCACTTTCTCCTCAGCAGTTGCTCACTGACGATGGTTCAGTTTGCTTAGTTCTTCAAGAGAGTATACCCAACGGTACTAACCCTCAACTACTAAAGCCATCGTAGGTCTCTAAGATTCCAATTATATTGATATTATACGTTATATGAAACCTTGATGGCGTCAGAGGAACACAAACAATCAATAATACCGCAAGTCTTTCTGTTAAAGTACATAGAAACGTCACTGTATAAAGCTAAACAAATGTTTACTACGGCACAGAAAACAAATATTAATATTAATAGTAGTAGTAGTAGTAATAATAATAATAATAATAATAATAATAATATCTGGGGTTTAACGTCCCAAAACCAAGATATGATTATGAGAGACGCCGTAGTGGAGGGCTCCGGAAATTTCGACCACCTGGGGATCTTTAACGTGCACCTAAATCTAAGTACACGGGCCTCAAACATTTTCGCCTCCATCGAAAATGCAGCCGCCGCGGCCGGGATTCGATCCCGCGACCTGCGGGTCAGCAGTCGAGCGCCATAACCACTAGACCACCGTGGCGGGGCAGTAGTAGTAGTAGTAGTATTAGTTAATAATAATAATAATAATAATAATAATAATAATAATAATAATAATAATAATAATAATAATAATAATAATAAAGAAGGCACGAATACCAATTGTTGGGGTTTAACGTCCCAAATCCACGATATGATTATGAGGGACGCCGTAGTGGAGGGCTCCGGGAATTTCGACCACCTGGGGTTCTTAAACGTGCACCTAAATCTAAGTACAGGGGCCTCAAACATTTTCGCCTCCATCGAAAATGTGGCCGCAACGTCCCGGATTCGATCCCGCGACCTTCGGGTCAGCAGTCGACCACCATAACCACTAGACCACCCTGGCTGGTAAAAAGGAGGAAGGAAAACCCTACAAGACCTCTGGCGATCCGGCTACTGAGTTTATACAGTAACTCCACATGACGTCATAGGGTTTTTTGAGAGCGTATCCTAGGTCTAAGGTACTTGCGAACTAGCGCGGATGCAAACCCCTCGAATCAATGGCCATGCTTCGGCATACTGTCACGTAGTACCGCAAGGTTTTATTCTTTACGTACGTATAAGGTCTCGCTCGATCGAGGTTCACTGCCTTCTCGCAATAAGGGTCATATACAGTGAAGCGCGGGGGTTCGCTCGCTCTCTCACAGATGGCTCATACCAGCGATCAACGCGCACGCGAGCGCCTAACAAGGCGTTCGCGCGACAAGGGTGTCGGGTCTCGCACGTCGCGAAAGAAACTCGCGCAGAGACGTCTCGCGCCTCGTCGCGTCGCTAGCACACTCGCTTCCACACCACACCACATGCACTGTCGGAGGCGTCAAGAAAAACAGCACCGTCCCCGCCTGCATGGCTGCCACGCACGCATCCGCGAGTGGAAAAGCATCAACGTCGCGCGACAGTCTAGTCTGGACTCTTCTTCACGTGTTCGTTCCTTTTTCCTTTAGTTTTTTGTTTTGTTTTGTTTTCTAAACGTCTTTGGGTAGGGTAGGCTGTATAGATGAGCATAGGCAGCTCCGGTCCTGCTCTGCTTCTTATTATTTTTTCTTTCACACGTGCTTAAGTCGCCTGGCTTCGTCCTCGATGCTCGGTGTCCTCTTCGTATGTGGTCCCGAAGTGACTCGACCTACACACCCTCCCTGCCTGCCTTCCACCTCCTGGTACACAACGGCGTGTACAGTACAGTATACGGGTGTGGTGTCCTGAACGCCATGTGGCGACCACGCGACACCGAGCAAACCCCGCGAGAGGCTGAGAGTGAGAGTGCGGATATAGTCGCGTCGCACGTCTTCGTCGTCCCCGTCCTGCAGCTCGTCGCCGGCTGCCCCGCCGGACGCGGGACACGTGAGAATACGCATCATACTATACGCCGGGAAGGACTTAGTACGTGCCACGTGGTACGTGCTAACGAGCAACTATACTCCTCCAAGAACTCCCCCCGTCTAAGGCGATAGTATAAGGGCTGGCCACGGCCGGTCTGGGAGGCACGGGACCAGCCATTTGCTGGCAGGAGGGGAAGGGGGGGGAGTAGTTGTCGGGAATCTGGGCGTCTGTAAGGGGGCTGTTGAGCGCGACGGTCAGGTTCCTCGAAGTCGCGCCGGAAGTGATATATAGGAAGCGATGGTAACATGAAGCACGACGGTTCGAGCAGAGCGGCGCAGTTCGACCCGCGCAGGACACGTGACTGCAGCTCCCAGGCCGGCTCCCATGACCATGGTTGCTGGGCGAGCTACACAGGATCTTGCTGAAATCTTACTGTACCAACTAGTCCAACAACAAGTTTTACTAACAACACTCAGCAACAACGACGCTAATCAACAAGTTTACACAGGATCGCTACTTTTAGGCTCCGCTAGCACCAGAATGCAAACTCCCCGAACGGCAATCAAACGCACGACCTGCAGCGTTCCCCTACGCCCTTCAGCCACGGGAGCAGATAAATTTACCGAGACATTATGTAGACAAGAAACAATGAAATTACACGCGGAAAGAATACCGCGTCGTGTACGTAATTAGGGCAAATTATCGCGCAACTGACCTCTGTTTTCTGGAGTCAAATGCAACGCCTCCGCGGCTCCGCCACCTCATCCACTACCACCTTATATAGGTCTAGTGGTTATGGTGCTCAACTGCTGACCCGAAGGTCGCGGGATCGAATCCCGGTAGCGGCGGCCGCATTTCGATGGAGGCGAAAATGCTTGAGGCCCGTGTACTTACATTTAGGTGCACGTTGAAGAACCCCAGGTGGTCGAAATTTCCGGAGCCCTCCACTAACGCGTGCTTCACAATCATATCGTAGTTTTGGGACGTTAAACCACAACAATTATATTATTATTATCAGCATTCCGCCTCCATCTAAATGCGACCGCTGCGGCTGAGATCGAACGCGCAACTTTCGGGTCAGCAGCTGTAACCACAACCGCGGCGGGCGTGTGTCATGCGTAATCACGTCAAATGATCGCCAAATTGGCCTCTCTTGTTCGTTATGTATGTTAACGATGCCTTGTGTTTTCCTCGCCAAAGAAACATTGACGACAGTCCAGCAAGGGAATGCGCGACCAGAACGCGCGGTATTCGACATACCTTCACGAACGGCCGTACAGTACCGCTAATTACGGGCACCCATTAGGCACCACAGCAGGGTTATTACGTCAGCGGGACATCCTGGGAAAGCATACCGGTTCTCACGGCCATCTTGGGGACCGCTCGCCTTATAAAGGCCCAGCGAGCGTATATAGAAAATAAAGGGCCCCGTGCCAGTGACCCGAGGGGAGCTGCAGAAAAATCGCGGCAGGGGGTCGGCGTAGTGTTCTTATGTTGACCTCCTCGAAAGACCTAACCTTCGTCGTTGTTTCTATACTTCGCGGCCTTAAGATTAATAAAAACGCGCGGTCAGACAATTAGGCCACACGTTCACGACGCATACGAGAAGGTCGACAATGTGGGCAGCGTTCGCGAGAAACGCGGTCGGTCATGCTACGACATGCTCCGAATAGGAACCAAAAAAAAAAAAAAAGAAACTTCCAGCCAGTTTCACGCCTTGAAAACTTTCGGACAGCGAAGGTGTCGCCTAAGTTTCGGCAGTGTTATCTCTTAGGATTTCTTTCTTGTTTCTTTGTTCCTCAGATTTAGCCATATGGATCCCGCGCGATGATATCCACATTCACGGCCGCGCTGGAACGCTACGGTAGCGTTCCAGTGCGGCCGTGGCCCGTTCCAACCGCCCAAAAACGTTGTCCGAGTAGTGGCTTGGATGCTATTTTCCCCTCTGGTCACGTCACCTGCGTGACGGCTGCTGCTGCTACTACTACTACTACTACTAGTACTACTACTACTACTAGTACTACTACTACTACTAGTACTACTACTACTACTACTACTACTACTACTACTACTAATACGACTTCTACTATGACGGCGCAGGGTACACTAAGGCAGCTTCGCTGCAAAGAAAAAAAAGAAGTATTGTTTTTGATGAAAACGCCAGACAGACGCTTTAGCGTTACCTCGTGAGATAAACCCCATCACCCACCAAACAGCGCGTTTGCATGCCCAAAAAGCGTCGCAGCGAAACATCCGGTCGCCGTCACATGCGGGATAGCCACGTGACCAGGACAGAAACGTCACGTGTGACGTCATGCCACGACAGTAAACTTCGAATGAACGGGATACGTTCAGCCTGGCATTGAATAAGTATCGCTATTCTGCCAGTGCCGGTGTGGTCGGCCCGTGTTAATGGAGGGCCAGTAGCCTATACGTCGTGCCGCTTCGCAGTGTTCTGGCTATTTTTGCCAGATTCACTACTTCCAGAGCTACAGTGTCGACGGTGACGTGCCGCTCTACCATTGACGTCATAGGTGAGGAGGCCACGTGACTCTCCCGGATGTGACGGCGACTGGAAGTTTTTGCTATAGCATTTTTTCAGGACTCAGAAAGACGTGTCGGTGCACGGTCCAAGAACACTCTATACTGAAGAACAACGCTATGCGGAGGGTTTAATTCATGGAATGTTCAATGCATTCCTTGATTTCCTTGGGCCACAAGTTGAGAGAGCCGTAAAAACAAATTGCACGCAAAAATGTGCCACCCAGGCCTGAAGAGGATATAGATATTCTTGTATAGCTTTAGCGCAGCTCAGCATGATCATCTAGGACAGCGACACACGCGAGGAACGATCCTGTCGCCTGTCCTTTTCGGTCGCTATAAAAGGAACGAAAAAGACAGGCGACAGGATCACTCCATCCTTGTGTCCCTTTCTTTCATGCTCCTGCTGAGCTGAGCTAAAGCTGTACAAGCATATGATGCACCAACTCGCCCAATAAGCAGTGCTTGCCCGGATATAGATAGAATGTACTAAAGATTACTTGAATGCCTAGTAAGCTTGGCGCCAAAAAACACCACCACGCAGGAACACGAAGGACAGGACAGCTTCATTTCTGTCCCTGCGTGGTCGTGTTGGAAGCCCCAAGTAGTCCAACAGCAAATATTACTAAAGTGCTCGAATGAAAGTAGTGAGGTTTGATACAACGTCCTAAAACGACGCAATTATGAATACACAACGGGCCTCGTAGTGGGGAACTTAGAATTAACTTCGAGCACCTGGGTTTTATACTTTCCTCAGATGTGTACCTAGATCAAAGTACACGGTTTTATGTTGCACTGCGATGGGCAAATCATGCGCGCTGCGGCCACGAACACACTCGGACGCGCACGCGCTGTAATGCGCTACACTAATAACCGGCAAGAGTAAATAAACGCCGCGCGGCCACCACGGACGGCTGTTGTAAAGACGACCCTCCGAAGAGGGCTCGCCTGTGCACCGATCGGTAAATCGTGAGCCGAGAAACAACACGAACTCAGCAGCGGCGGTGCATCTCCCTCACGACATCGACAAAGAAGCAGCGCACCTCCCGCTCCCGTCTCCCTCCTCTCCTTCTCTCCCTCTACACGTCAGCTGAAGCTCACGTGCATTTCTGTAGGAGGAGGAGGAGAGTACGGGGATCCTGCGCTTCCTCCTCTCCCTTCCTGTCAAGCGCACGGGGCAGTTAAACAAACACGGCAGCCGGTATTTGTATATGCTCGCCCTTGTACGCCGCAAATGCGTGCGCGCCCTCACGCTGCGACGTCATACATAGCCACGGCCACGATGTTTGTCTAGGCGAGGACCACCGCAGGGGCCGAGCTATGTATGCCCGAGAAGCCCAAGGCACATGTGAGCGCATGGAAGCACACGTAATCCGGCACATAAGACATATATATATATATATATATATATATATATATATATATATATATATATATATATAAGTAGCGAGGCGACGGCAGATGCAAGGAAGGCACGCGTCGTGAACGTCGGTAATTAGCGGCCATGAGACGGGACGAGCGGTGGAGGAGACCGCGGCCGGCGGATGCGGGGAGGATGAGGGTTACAGCTCTCGCCGAAAATCGCCCCGCCGAATCGCACGCGACTCAGCGGTGACTGCACTTTCACGCATCTTTAGAGCCTTGCACGTCCGTCGTACCTTGTCTGATACAAACAACCAGCGCTCTTTGGTGTCGATTTTCGGACCCGCGGCTAATGAATGAGCGAATTAATGCAGTTGCTGAACTCTGGTACTCTTGCCTTACACAAGCGAAAGCTTCGCTTCAGTTGCGATTAGCAAAGCAAAACAAATCCTTTTTTTTTTTAACGGAGCAGTTTAGTGTTAACCTCAGTCTCGCTTTCGCGTCACGCAGTCTGATACACAAAGCCGAACATGCTCCACGTTTGGAACGTCAGCACGCGCTTTCCCGAGAACGCCAGCGTCGGCGAACGGTTGATTCGTCTGTCTGAGCCCTCGAAGCGACAGCGAAACGCCACCATGGGGAGTATCTACGGAAGAGAGAAGCGGAGGCAAAATGCCAGCGCCGCGAGTTAGACGCACCGCGCTCGGAGCAGCAAACAGTAGACAAACAGTAGAGAGGAAACCATAGAACAGATAACAGATTAATCTAAAACCAAAGCAGATAATCACCAGATAAGAACAGAAAAAGGATATAACATATCACAATCACACGAAATGAACAGAAAAGAGCACAAAAATTTGGAGGACGCTTGAGCTTCGCCTTCATTAGTAGAACGCGATAGCGTAATCGGGCCCCGTTCGCACACTGCGATCTCAATCGCTAGCCTAGCTTCGCTTCTATGTGGACGCCTCCACCGCGCCGCAAGGAAAGTAACGTCTGTGCGCGTGTGAATTGGCCGTGTCAAACTATCCTAGAATGCCGACTGCAAGTACAGTTGCGAAGTGCCCACTTCGCTACGGAACCTTTACAGGCATTGCAAATGGGGTGAATGAAACAAATGGATCCGGGTACCATGACAAAGCAGTAAAGCAAACGAATCAATTGCACACACTACCAACGTATACAGTGAAGAACAGCGGTGATATTCCGTACAACGTCAACCACTAAAAAATGCGACCTATATTCTCCTCCTACACTGTAAGAACGAAAAAAAGAGTATGTGTGACTCCTTTCGGGTAGTCTTGACTTGCCACGTATACGACTCCCTTTAAAGAGGCACGTTAACTCTCTCGTGGGTCACAAGACTCTCCGAAGAGAGTATAATGACTCCCAAATAGAGTCGACATGTCTCCTTAAAGAGAGTCATATACGTGGCAAGCCAGAACTCTCAAAAAAGACTCAAAGGACCCTTTTTTTTGTTCTTAGAGTGTGTATACAGTTTCAGGAGAAAAAGGGCATCCCAAAGACCTATGTAGACCACGTAATTCGTGTATTCTATGAGGCTGCGCTATATACACGTCCAGCCGTCGACATGGCGCGTGATACTACAGTGTAGTGATACCAAGGAGACTGAAAAGAATGGCGAGCAGCTGCAACGTCTCGTGACAGCGGCGACCGTGGCCTGCAGTCAAGGGCGGCGAAGGGCGCGAGTCGCACGGAGACGCACGCACCGGTCGTGAACGTCACCTCCGAGAATCGAGGCAGGCGAAAGACGCCAATCACAAAGGCCACGGTCACGAGAGTCCAGCGGTGCCAGCCTGCCGTGCAGCGTTCCACTGCCCTCAGCCATCCGGTCGCCCTTACATACACGTAATTACGAGGCTGGCGCATGCCAGGAAATGGGTCTGACTTCTAAAGGTTAGAAGCCTCGGAGCACGCGTGTGACGTCATACAGACCGTTCAGAGCAGGGCGGCATGGTAGTGAACACGCATCGACGGCACGCATTACCAAAACAGTGCCAATGAGCAGAACCTATAAACCTAACCTTAAAACTGCTTAACTAATGTTAACCTCCCATGCTACGCTGCTCTTGTGCGAGCTAGACTAGAGTATGCGTGCATATAATATGGTGCCTTTACACTAAGCGTACCACTGACAGCATGGGCGTCGGCATCAGCCGCTTCAACACGAGGGACGCAAAGAAAAAGTTTATCACGTGATGACGTGATAATGGCATCACAGATGTTAAAATATGTGACATCACATGATGACGTCACCATGTGATGTCACAGATTTTAACATCTGTGATGCCATTATCACGTTGTCACGCGATGATTTCTTTTTTTACTCACTCCTGTTGAAGCGGCTGATGCCGACGCCCATGCTGTGAATGGTACGCTTAGGTGCAGAAACCATTCGGGGAGGGGAGGGGGGGATTTAATACATTAACTGAGAAGAAAAAAGGAGAAGAATGCGGCTTTCGGCTCCGAGCTATCATAGGCGAGTGCTTAAGAAGCCCCGTCAGCTTTCTTTTTTTTTGTATTTTTATGTCCTAATCGACTACATGACCATAGCAGCTAGCAATCCCGAACCTGATAATCCGAACTGTGTTTAGGGCAAAAGATATACGATTTTGAGTTCTCAGTGCTCTACTATAGGAGAGCTATCGAAGATGGTGTCGTTGTTCTGGCGCCAATGGAGCCGAATTCACTTACAGAAAGCGTGCACACACTATGTTACAGGACCACAGCAGGCGTTCTGATTTCCGGAAGAAATTATTTCTCCGATGCTGACGAGCTTTCTTCCTGCGGCAAACGACGATTGCAGCCTCGGTTAGTCAAATCGTCAGGTGCTTGCATGTTTTAGCAAAAATCTACCTAAAGCGGGAGCAGGATCTTCATATATGCCATCTTCTTGCTTCATGAAAACAGTTAGGCAGCCAATGAGAAAAAACGTTGTCTTAACGTAAAGCTCCGTTTCATGACTCAAATGTTGGCCAGTAAAAGCAGTGAATATTAAGGAGGAAGCGTTAGACGCCTCATCGAACACGAAAATTGACCCTCGGCGTCGACCGTCGTCTCGCGGCGTCGGCGTCAACACGAGTGACGCAAAAGGAAATAACGTGATGACGTCATTACGACGTCAAAGATCGACAAAATATGTGACTTCACAATCACGCCATCATGGCGTCACACCACGTGACGTCACGTGGTGACGTCATCATATGCCTAAGACGCGTTCTTGGGCTAGTTGGTGCATGGTCTGACGCAAATTTGGAGGCACAAAGGAACAGCACAAGAAAAGACGGGGTAGCACCAGTCGCGTCTTTTCTTGTCCTGTTCTTCTGCGCCTTCGAGTTTGTGTCAGTCGTCACATGACATCGTCGCTTAGTCAAAAGTGGGCCGATCACGGAGGCAATGCAAAACCAGGGGAGGCGCGGAAAGCTTGCAACGCCCCCTCTGATTCATGGAGGCAAGTACGAAACCCCGTTAGGCGCCGAAAGCGTTCGGAAGAGAGCGGGGAAGGATCAATGCATCGACTGAGGAAAAAAAGATGGCATTCGCCTTCGAATCGTCTTAGGCGAGTGCGCAAGTGAGTGACCCTGTGGGTTTTTGACGATCCTTTAACGCGTCAGCAATGTCAGGTTCCTGGGAAAATCGTGAGTCCTTTAGTCCTTAGCGTAAAAAGGGAGCGCGGTAGCCGATACTGGAGCTTGCAAGGAAACGACGCCAAAAGTCCCTCAATGGATTTCCGTTGCGGACACCACAGTCCCCTCAACGTGTAGCCGCATCACACGGAGGGTGCGGAGCAGGGCGGTACAGTTGCCCCAACAAGTAACCCTATCATGCGCGATAGCACACCTTAGTGTATCCCCCCTGACCCCCCGCCTATATTATGAAAAGGCTACGTTGAAGGTTGTTTTGACCTAGCGTATAATTACTGACATATTACAATGCAGCTTCTGGCATACCAAATTTTCTTGCATAATACCAGTGCTTTTTGACACTGAAGTTATTGCCGGCTGCGCTTGCATCTGAGATCATTAGACAAACTTATATGTTTTGATCGTTGCTTCCAGCTAGACTGCATCACAACTATATCCGCAACGTCCTATTCCTCTGCCACAAGAAACACTTTTCAATTTCAGCTCTAAACACGTATAAGTGGCGCACAGCTTCTTCAAACCAGACACATCGATAGCACGGCGTTTCGCCGACGCTCAATTAGCGTGACGTAAGCGATCGGCGCAATATACAGAATAACGCACAGTGTCGTGCCTATTATCCTGGATTCTTCTTTATTTAAGCGTCTGGTTCTCTCTCTCTCCTCTACGATATCTCTCTCTCTCCAGAAGCGACGCACCTGCAAGCCTTTCCTCCTCTCCAAACCGAATTCGCTCCCTCTCCCCTCTCCCGGGCATCCCCCTAACGAGTCCTGTCAGCATCCTTTTTTTTGTTTCATTTTTTTTTCCACTGCAACGAAAACTCCTCGCTCTTTTCCGTGCCAGCCAGTCCGAGACGAAAGTGCCTTACAAGGCTATAAAACAAAGAAACGCCCAGACCCCCACGCCCCCCGCTTACTACGATACCCCCACATCTTGCCCCCTCAACCCCCGCATGCGCGTCGGCTCTACCCCCGCACCCCCTGGTCCGGAACGACGCGAAAGCGCGGCAATCGCCTTCTCCACCCCCCCCCCCCCTCCCTCCCTCCGCTCCCTTGCCAGTTCTGTTGCCGGTGCGTGCACGAAATGGCCTCCAGCCTCCTGCAGAGCTGCTCCCTGGGTACTACTCCCATCACCAACACCCCCCCCCCCCCCCTTAATTCCTCGCTCGCACGAACCCGCCCCGCTGCAGATTCAAAACAAACTCACTGAAAGAAAGAAAGAAAGAAAGAAAGAAAGAAAGAAAGAAAGAAAGAAAGAAAGAAAGAAAGAAAGAAAGAAAGAAAGAAAGAAAGAAAGAAAGAAAGAAAGAAAGAAAGAAAGAAAGAAAGAAAGAAAGAAAGAAAGAAAGTCCCGCCGACTGCACTGCCTCCCCAACTCCTGAGTTTACGCAGCTGCGGTTGCACTCGGGCATCACCGGGGGGGACTGCCCCCGGTGATGCCCTACACCGAAGAACGGGGGTGAACACACTCCCTCCTTCCACACAGCTCGACAGTGCACGGCCTTGTTTGTTATGCATGTATGTACCGGCTTCCTCCGTTTCTGTATACACACGCGACCACGCAGAAGACTACGCGCCTCGCCATCCCAGCTACCGGCCCACTCCCGCCACGAATCTCGATGTGTTGCATTTCTTCATTTCTGCGGTATGAACAGGGCTAGAGATATCATGGGGTACGATCACTTGCACTATCGGAAACGGCGGCTGCGAAAGAACTTGCGTTATAACCGTTTGGCTCGGGTATTCAATAATAATATCTGTGGTTTTACGTAAACCCCGATCTCATTATGAGGCACGCCGTAGTGGAGGGCTCCGGAAATTTCGACCACCGTGCACTGACATCGCGCAGTACACAAGCCTCTAGCAATCCGCCTCCATCGAAATGCGACCGCCGCCGCCTGGATCGAACCCGCGACCTTCAGGTCAGCAGCCGAGCACCGTAACCGCTACACCATCGCGGTGGACTCAGGTATTTCACTAATTATATCATAACAAAAAGGAAAAGTAAGAAACGGCAAACTGGTTGTTTCTATCTGATACCGCCTGATACGCACCATTTCTCTTTCCCTTCGTTTTAGTGGGCTCGTTTGGAAACATTAAGGAAATACTGTAGGCCCAGTATGGTGAGAACACGAGAACAGCACGTTTAAATCCGCGACGTACCGCAGGCTTGCATGTCCTTGAGAGCGAACATAAAAAATGAAACTTCGGATTTCATTTCATT
Organism: Rhipicephalus sanguineus; assembly: GCF_013339695.2. Classification (NCBI taxonomy): domain Eukaryota; kingdom Metazoa; phylum Arthropoda; class Arachnida; order Ixodida; family Ixodidae; genus Rhipicephalus; species Rhipicephalus sanguineus. Next base: position 67,216,886 of record NC_051184.2, on the reverse strand, counting down.
TTCTGCTCTGTTATTAAACCTATACGATGTTGAAACTAAGGACAGTCGTGTTTTGAAAAAATTCGGCAGATCCCACGCGTTGTGAGAATCGGTTTCATGCGAAGCAGTCAGCGAGTACTTCTATGCTGTACTTTACGACTTTGAGCCAAGCGTTACGAGGTAGGTCGAGGTTGTTTTTGTAAGCAAAGTAGCTGTGTGCACATCGGGGTCTTAGCAGGCACGTCGGCAACACTGGTGGGTAAAGGGTAACTTATAGTGCGACATAACGTCAGCCCTCACGGGAGAGGACATACGTCAGTATAATCGAAACTAAGTGCCCTTTATGGTGCAATGTATTCGTTAACGTGTTCCTCCGGGGTCGAGTAATGATTCAATATAGCTTGCTGAATTATAGGAATACAAATGTAATGTTTATTAGACTGCTATAAAAGCGGAGTCAACGCTGGAACCACAGAGGTTAATGTGATATGACGCCAGAATCGTAGGAATACATATGTAGTGTTTATTGCTTTCTTGTAAAATGATAATAATATCTGGGGTTGAGCGTCCGAAACCACGACAGGAATATGAGGGACGCCGTAGATGAGGGCTCCGGAAATTTCGACCACCTGGGGTTCTTTAACGTGCACCAAAATCTAAGTACACGGTCCTCAAACATTTTTGCCTCCATCGAAAATGCAGCCGCCGCGGCCAGGATTCGGTCCCGCGACCTTCGGGTCAGCAGTCGAGCGCCATGAACACTAGACCACAGTGGCGGGGCTTTTCCTATAAAATAAGCTGGACAGCACCACAAGCACAATTGACGTTGCATCGCCATTACGCCTGCATAGGCTGTTTTTACAAACAATGTTACAGACCTGGCGTGGCTCTGTGGTAGAATAGCGGATTACCACGCAGAATGCTTGGGTTCGATTCCTGCTGGGATCCTAATCTTTATTCTTTTCATTCGTTGGGTCAACGCTGCCGATGTCGGTTTTTCTTAACGCTCTTCCATTTAAATTACCAATGCCTGTTCTCGCCGTTCCTGGGTAGATATAAACTCTAAGTCACCTGTGGCGCATAACCGCACACCGCGGCCCGTGGTAAACGGGTATGTGCCACACGTGTCAGGAGGAAAGGGTTTAACGACGTACGCGGCAGGATTTTCACGTCATTCATGTCATGACCCGACAGTCATATTCGTCAAATCCTCTTAACCTCCCATGCCAATTTTGGTCTACGCGAAGATAAGGAGGCGATCACGAGAGCACCCAGACGTAGGCGGCTAGATAGATAGATAGATAGATAGATAGATAGATAGATAGATAGATAGATAGATAGATAGATAGATAGATAGATAGATAGATAGATAGATAGATAGATAGATAGATAGATAGATAGATAGATAGATAGATAGATAGATAGATAGATAGATAGATAGATAGATAGATAGATAGATAGATAGATAGATAGATAGATAGATAGATAGATAGATAGATAGATAGATAGATAGATAGATAGATAGATAGATAGAAACGCTCAAAGTGCCAAAGGTTCGCTAAGAAATGCTTCGCATTTAATAATAATTCATCTGTTTCACCTGATTCTGTTCAGGCCTGGAAGGCAGCGCTCGACGAAGTCCAAGCACCCGGGATCCTGGCAGTTAACGACTGAGCTTTTGCAAACTATTACTTGCTTTGGTAATGCAGTTACACTTGTCCAATAATTCACTTCTTCAGTTACACAGTTCGATTACATAGTTTGGTTACATTGTCCCAGCCTTAAACGGCAGCCGTGCCCTTGTGCTGCCCAGTGTTTTGAGCCGACAATGTGCATTGGGCCAGATAACGCCGAAGGATGTAGTTTCGTATTAGACTTTGGGGTATAGCGGATGAGCAGCACATATTCAATGTTTCACTTTCGTGTCACGTTAACAAATTGTTCCGAGGAAAATGACGGGAAGAGAGAGAGAGAAAATGAGGTGGAAGAGAAAGGTTATCGGAGATGCAAGACTTCCAAAGGAACAAAGAACTGCCGCCATCCGCCTCACGCTTCTCTCACCAAGCGTGTCACCAGCTGCTACTTAAGTATACTGAGGTTATCGCTGCTGTAGGAGCACTCGTGAAGCCAGCAGCAGCATCAGTGACAAGGCGCCGCCATTCGTGAAAGCCGGCCAGAAGGAGCAGGCAGGTGCATCGAGTATACACGGAGGACAAGCGGGCTGCCTTGTTACACGCCTGTGCATACATAAATTTGCTCCCCACTGGGGCAGTGGCATCGAAGACGAGGGTGGCCAGCCGGTGGTGCATTTTTAGCAGCGAGGGAGCGAGCATTACACCTCGTCTTCCAAGAGGTCGAACCACGCCCCTGCTCATTCGAACACAGACACGGTGTCCGCGCTGATAAGCGTTGCCGTGATCCGCGCATATATAAAACGCCCTAAATTATGGCTCCTCCGAAAGCCTTATCTGCGTTTCATTTTAGTTCGTCTAGCGTTTCACGCGAAAGCGGACGACGCTATAGATTCTTTTTTTTTTTACTTTTCGTTTTGTGTTTCGCGTAATGGCAGACGTCTCTATCCTGTTCCGATTAGCATTCGAGCGAACGGGACGAATAAAGGGGCGCGCCCTCATAAGATAGGATCGTTGTTTACACCCTGAGAGCGTATAGGCGAGACTATTTGGCATCTTAATTCTATCTGGAAAAACCAAACGCCGTCACGCCCAGTGACCCAGTCCTGTCGGGTGCATTGAATGATGTCACGCCATGCGCCGTGGTGCAAGGCAAAATGGTGGGAAAAGGTGCGAGATTGTACATAGTCAGCCTCTTTCAGAGGGAACCACCTCGTTAGGACACTCTTTTAACAGAAGTTCCGGTTACGGTACGGTATGGTAAGTACGAAAATGCCGCACCATCGTGGTCGCCACGTTTACCAATTTTAGCCCGCAACACCAACATCACACACTCATCATCACGATATACCATGCGCATGGAGCAACTCGCGCATCTAAAGCGTTTTTAATCGTGGTACATTTAACAAGGAACGGCATTATCATTGCGTAATCGGCGCGGTATTAACTGGTACTGCGGAAATGCCGCAGTATTCAAGAGTCCATTGTATATACATACTTCAATTTGATGTATATGATCGTACACTGAGGCAGTAAAAAAAAAAACAAACCCTGTGAGGACGTCTATCGCTTTCCCTGTTGCCCGCTTTGCGCAACAACATGTGTAAAACCTGTTATCTTCAGAAAATTGGCACGTCAGAGCAGGGTCCACCGAGCACTCTGTTTCCTGCTTTCTTTCTTTTAACTTTCGACTGCTGACCCGAAGGTCGCGGGATCGAATCCCGACCGCGGTGGCCGCATTTTTGATGGAGGCGAAAATGCTTGAGGCCTGTGTACTTAGATGTAGGTGCACGTTAAAGAACCAGGTGGTCGAAATTTCCGGAGCCCTCCACTACGGCGTCTCTCATAATCACGTTGTGGTTTTGGGGCGTTAATAAACCCCAACAATTATATATTATTATTATAACAACCCCCCCCCCCCACACACACATTACGTTTGCTACCCCCACCCCCCAAATAAAGACAAGAAAAAAAACAAAATTATGGAAAACCACTGCGCAATGCAACTTCTTTAACTTTATTATTCTTCTACAGTCTATATAAACGTCCTCCAGTGCTGAAAGCTGCCCTCATGCAGCTTCACTGTACGCAGGAGGTGTTCACCACATGACAGCACGATAACAGTAAGCATTCTTAGTACAAAGGTAAAACGTAAATGTGACACTCAGATACATACTTTATGACAGGGTATGTAATATCAAACAACAGACAACGTCGGGGCTTTTCTGTACAAACAGCGGGGCAATTAAACAAAGTATGGTCATTTTTATGTGGATCGTTATACATATGTTTTCAGGTTAACGAATACATCAATTTATCTCTGCGAGATAATTAGTGGCGTCAACATGATTATTTAGAATGTTCGGCAAATTGTGTTTAATGGACTATAACTTATATTCGGTGTGATGACCGGGATTCCTCTTCTTTTTTTTTCCCTGTCAACCTTGTCCACAGGCCCCTTTCGATAGCCCCGCATGCACACAAGAACACCTCACTGGCGCTTGACGCTGTTCCGGAGCGGTTTGTTCTTGCGCGCCGTTCGACATACAAGCAAGAACACACCGCAAGCACCCGCGCGTATATAGTCCTACATAAATCGGCCGTCGCTCTACTCTATATCGATCGCATTCTACAGCCGCCAGCGGCGCGTCTCCCGAAAGGCACTAATTGCTGCTCCATGAAGCAGGGAACATCGTCTCCCGCCCATCCCTCATTTCGCCCCCTTCCTATGTTCCCGAACATCCCCACAGAGCGCGTGTATATACCCTCGCCAGAGCATCACATCGCACGCCGGAGGCAATGCGCCATTGCCGACCCAAATGAACTCTCCCCATGCCTCCCAAGTTCGCGTGCCCGAACTTCGCTCGGGCTTATTATAGACTAGAACGCCCTCCTTGTCAGCTACTGTACACTGAACTGAGGCAAAAGTCAGAACTCTAGGAAAAAACGAAAGCCAACGCGCCTCTGATGCCGATGCGTGAACATAGCCCTGGGTGGTTTAGTTTCTCAGTTGCGAAGTTGAAATTTCTCAACGGCTGTGGCATATCCAGCTCTACAACGTATAGCCTGCTATCGCGTCAGCGCGCGGTTATGAAACAAGAATGAACAAGGAAATTTCTTCATTTCTTTTTTCATATTCGGAATACCGCGTCATGTGCCGCATTGGAATCGTAGAGATGGAGGGAAAAGTTAGCTTGTTCTTGAATAACCAGAGGCACAAGTGGATAAATTTCAGCACGAACGTCGCTTCTGAAGCGCTCTTACGTAACGGAGCGCTCGCGCTTCATTTTGTGTCTTTCCTTTTCCACTTTGCAGGGCAGCAAACACTTCACTTGTTGCGGTTTATTCGCTTTGTATTATCTTTACATAAGGAAGCGATAATAAAACAAAAAACGCTGATGTATGTTAATTTTGAACAATGTCGACGGCTCCAGATCGTTTCTTCTGTTTCCTTAAATGCCAAGTGAGCAGTTTTAGCAATAACTTTTTTTTTTAACATCATAGCGGCAAGCTATGCGTTCCAAGTACCAAGTACCCCGCCTTTAAAGTGTCGTGCAGTGTACGCCATATGAAAGCTGAACTATACAGGAATAGGTAGTGGTGTGCCACACGCGCAAATCGAGCAGCCTCATCTGCACAGATACAATTGCTCGCCAATCAATCGATTAACCAAATATGCCAGCGTAATGTACCGCACTACAGACCATGTCCACTTATATTACACACCATGCAATACCACACCATACTATACCATACCACTTGATAACATAATAATAATATCTGGGGTTTAACGTCCAAAAAACCACGATATAATTGAGAGATGCCGTAGTGGAGGGTTCCGGAAATTTCGACCACCTGGGGTTCCTTAACGTGCACCTAAATGTAAGTACACGGGCCTCAAACACTTTCGCCTCCATTGAAAATGCAGCCGCCGCGGTCGGGATTCGATCCCGCTACCTTCGGGTCAGCAGTCGAGCGCCATAATCACTAGACCACCGTGGCGAAGCTACCATATGATAACAAGCAATACGACGCGGTGGCTTACGGATACTGCGTAGCGCTGTTATCTTCGGGGACGCGAGTTCGATTGTTGTTGTTGTTGTTGTTTGTGGTTATGTAGGGGAAGAGACGCTTATTTCTGCAGCCCAGTCGGGAGCACGGCGCAATTCGATTCCTGGCCACAGGCCCGGGCCACGTTTTGAAGGGTGCGAAATGCGGAAACACCCGTCCACACACCTTGACGTGCACGTTAAAGAACACCGAGTTAGCAAGTTAATTTTGGCTCATCACTTCCTGTCTATAAAAACTGAAATGATGAACGCTATTGTCCACGAGCTTGTAACACAGGGCATGATGATGATATGTACTCTGCGCCAACCGACGCACATATTTGCAATGCGATGTGAAGCAAGCGTAAAGAAGTGCGTGGAAAGACGAAGTGTTACGCGCCGTTCAGCCCATGCAAAATGCAGCTCGGCGGTCTATATAAGGAGATGCCAGCCGAGTGTATGTCAGACGTGGCGACTTTCGAGAGTCCTCGTTGTGAAGGAGACCCCCCCACTCGACGCTAGCAGCGAGGTCACGCCTTCGCGTGAGGCCGGATGTATCAGCGGCGAAGCTTCGGGTTACACGCCAAGAGGCAAAGTGCGCGCGTGCACCATCTTGTTCTTAGACGGGGCCGGGGGCCATCACACCATTCCAGCACGTCGTGTGTGCAACACCTCTACCCCTCCCCCCCCCCCCCCCCCACTCCGCTTGTAGTTATTTTTTGTCATTCTTTAGTTGTGCACTTTAATGGTAACAATCGTACCTAATCACACGATGTGTCCCTTCTCCGCCCCTTTCTTTACGCGTGTCGAAATGCCTACGGTTGTTGCCTCTCTGTTTCTTAAAGGAGTACTGACACGATTTTGAGGCAACCCAAAAGGGAAATTTTTCCTTTCCATGATATGCACTATTAACGCTCTCCACACACCGGAGCCAGGCATCACATATAAAAGTTATTTTACTTTCATTTTAAAGTTTTCGTCGCTCTAGAATCTGCAAGGCAGCCCCACCGCAACGAACATTGTCACGACGAGGCAACACTGTTCACTGGGTTTGAGAAGTCTGCGTCCTTCACGCGGCCTAAATCGCCGAAATCACTGTCGGCGGAGCTGGACGACAATTCACTCACCGCTGTTTACGTGAACCACGAGCGACTGACAGCGAATGACAGAGCTGGTGGTAGTATTTCGCGAGTTGCAGTCTGCCCGTGACGTCAGACCTGTGTTGACACGTCATTGCGAAGCCGCCCCCTCGATACCGAAACCGAAAGGGCTTTTATAAGGTAGCGGTGTTAAAAGTATACTCAATGCATTCCCAAGAACTACGACCCTGTTTTTAGGGTTCTCGACACCCGCGCTTTTATTTTAGAGCAACAAGCCGGGAATATTTATATTTCGTGTCAGTACTCCTTTAAATGTCTCTTTTTTTCTTTTATAATTAGCCGCTTATTAGTTTTTGTTTACTGTTATTCCGCATTTATGATTAGTCGCTAATACCGTCCGTCTCGTTCTCCCGTTTTTCCCCTGTATGGACTATTCTACAGATGGGTTTCGGCGCCGCCATATTCGGCTGTTAACCTCGCCGATTTGTATCTTGAACAACTAAACGAACATCGCTACGGTGGGCGTATAGGCATGAAAACGGTTGAGTTGGTGCATGACGTTTCGTAACTTATCAAATGACGTCACGAGATACAAAATTAATAAAACAGTCGCTTAACAGCTCAACGTAGCGGCGCCCATATGCGTTACGTAATATCGTCTATATAGTATGCCACCCGCTTTCTTCTGCAATGCCTCGGATGTTGATCTAGCGTATGAAAATTAAATAAAAAATATATGTAACTGCTCTTGAAAGACATAAAATACGCACAACTGTACAAATACGAGACGTCAACACTGACAGACTCCTCTAGAGATTCATCCTTTTCTGAAGCTTTATCTTTTATCCTGAAGCTTTACATTATATTATCCCTTTAAGAGCTGGCTTATGGCCAAGCGCACTTCCCGTAACCCGAGGTCCGAGAACCGAACAACGACCGAATGTTCGCGAGATTCCGCCCTCTAACAGGAACCGCGGACTTCCGAGGATACAACCGCCCTCGAGGGTCAGTGCTATACGAACCCTTCCCCTTCGAAGCGATCGGTTGAACGCTATGAAGCCCGTGGTATCGCGGGCACAAGGAACGCGCGCTGCCGCAGCTTGCTTACATCTGGAGTACTGTTTCGGGGGCTCTCTCTCCTCTTCTCTTCCCCTCTCGCCTCCCCCGCCTTACCCCCTCCTCCTTGAGGGAGGCCTATCGCACGGGCCAGGCAAGAGCAGAGCTAGGGCTTCCTCGGGGCATAAATTACGCGCTCCTCTCACGGCTCGTTTCGGGGCCCGGCGTCGCGTAGCCTCCGCAGAGGGGCTATGTTGGGAAACGCGAAGACAGGAAGTTGTCGGCAGCGCCCAACAGCTGCGCCGGCGCTCAGCAGAGTTGGTGAACCCGCTGCCGTACAAGGGCAGATCATGCGATGACTTTTTCCACCGCGTGCGCGTATATACCCCGGTGAAATCACGCGGGAAGAAGCCTCTCTGGGTGCAAAGGGACGCGGGTCAAGTAACGACAACGAAGATCAAGTTGCGGCCAGTGATCTAGT